>NW_009941635.1:0-27009 GCF_000696875.1 Nestor notabilis | reverse complement strand
CGAGCAGCGATCTGGGCCTTCCGGGTAACTCCCCCCGGTTTCTGTACTGGACATGACGTGCTGTGGTATGGAATACCCCTTTGGCCAGTTTGGGTCAGGTGTCCTGCCTCTGCTTCCTTCTGGCTTCCCCTCCTCCCTGGCAGAGCATGAGACTGAGAAAGTCCTTGGTCGGAGTAAACATTACTGAGCAACAACTAAAAACATCGGTGTTATCAGCGTTGTTCCCAGACTGAAAGTCAAAACCACAGCCCTGCACCAGCTACTAAGAAGGAGAAAAAATGACTGATGTAGCTGAACCCAGGACAAACATCCATTCCCTTCACTTGGCCTGCTCACAATTATGTGTGTTCTGAGAAGTCCTGATCAGACATTCTGAGTGGGAGTGCTGGGTAAGTGGCATCCTCAGGGATGCCACAGCCTTTGTGCCAAAGGAGTGAAAGCAGAACGCCCCAGAGGTATCCCAAAGGCCATGATGAGGGTGGGCATTGGAATGTCCCATCTGAGGCATCTTGGTGGACAAGACAACACTTTGGGCCATCATCTTTCATAGGCCATGGAATTGCTGCGAGTACTACTTTATATTTTTAGTCCTCAAGACACAACCTGCCATTCTCTCTCTCCTCCTGGGATGTACTTACAAATGACAAGCAGCCCATGTTGATTCCTTGATCTATGTGGTAGCTGAGCAGCCTTAAAAATAGCATCTGAAATACAAAAGGTGTTCTCTGTGCTTTCGTTGGCTCCAATAAGAACACTAATCCACCAATTCCTTCATTTTGAGAGACTAATAAAAGCAGCAGATGAGTTATGATTAATCACTAAAGGCTTATGATATGCATACTTCTGAATGCAACTAAAATCCTTAGCAATTGCCTCTGTTCATTATAGATGTATATATCATAAAAAGAGTTATTTACACACACCATGTTCAGTAAAATTCAAAATAAACTGATTTAGTCTCTGTGTTCCAGATTAAATAATACATCAAGGTGTCAATTGCTAAGCTTTACCCTCTTCACAAATAGGAAAAACTAGAATGCATAAGCTTAAATATTAAGGAGATAAAAAAAATCCTCCTAGGGAGCTACATTTTCTGCAAAGCCTCTCTGAACTTCATCAGTCCTGCAAACAGGTTGTCATGGTATCTGGAGAGATTAGATACATAAAGAGTCTGAAAGTGCTGTGTTTGTCAGAAACAAAACCATTCCAGATTTGAGTAATGCTGGTTTATTTTTCAAACGTTTTTGTTTTGTGTTGTTTTGGTTTTCTTTGAAAAATAATTATCCATAAAAACATTTGAGCAAGATACCTTTCTGTCACATTGTTACCCAAATCATGAAGATGCACTTTAATAGTTATAATCTGGAATGTATTTGCATACTCTTTCAAGGAAGTTAAGGATGTGGAGATTTTGAACTAATAGTTCTTCATTTTATACGTATGTATCCTATAAAACTTGTGAATAAAACCTCATCGGTATAAATAGGCAGTAGTTCGTTGTAAAATCCTAACGAGGCTCCACTGATTTGGGGAAAAAGCAAGGGACAAGAAAACATAAGGAACCATTTTTCCCTTAGCAGTATGCAGAATGTTGGAGCACAAAAAGACAGAAGAGGGAGAGTTGTTGCTAACGGGGGATACCTGCATGAAATGCACGAAAATACCTGGGCTAAGAACAGTGAGATGGGAGAGAACACAAATGTGAGGGCTAGAATAGCTGTAGGAGTGGCCAAGCAGAGAGGTGGCAAACTAAGCTAGTAGCCTGTTTTCCAGAAGCAGAACAGGTGGATTGTGTGTGACTGGGGATCTCTTCTTAGGCTAAAGTACGTTTCTGAAATGGGAAAGAAAAGAAGGTAAGCATTTGCTGCTTTTTGTGGCTCGTAATTTACTTAACAATATGAAAAATATTAATATATATCTTTATACACTTACTTGTGTGTATTTTTGTATCTTGTGCTTCTGAAGCATTGCACCATATAACCAGCAGTCTCAAGTATTTGGTGAGCTCCCCTAAAGAGAGACCTGTTTTGTAGCTTTACTGGCAGCCTTCATTGCACCGTCCTCACTGTTACATAGTACTGCAGATTGTTTCAATGGATTTTAAAAACTTTATTTTAATCTCTGGTATATTTATCAGTAGCTGGCGTACTGTGTTTTATGTCAGGTATTTAGTAGCAGTATTTGCTGTCTGCTTGATCTGCTGTTTGGGTATGCTAGCCGTCTGCTTCGGAATGTTTTATGCAGACATGCAGACTGAGAGTTGACATGGAGATCTTTGAGAAAACCTGTGTGGGACAAGAAGCTGAAGAATGTAATGAAAGAATGCTTAAATCCAACTGGAAAAACTGTGCTGTTTGGTAAAAAGAATAACAAAAAGGTTCTTAAGGAAAATTATCCTGCTAGTATTTCAAACCTTTACAATTTCCTTTTTATGATTTAGTTGTGACAGTCAAGTAAATGTTTTGTTTATTTGGTTTTAATAGAGAAGGAAGTGGATATCACACGTCTGCTAGGGTGTGCTCAGGTTTTGCAGATACTGTTATTTCTAAAAGAACGGTAGCTTTCCCTGACATAACAAGTGATATTCCTCCTCTAGTGCAAGGACACATCACAAAAATTAAGATAAAGGTCTTTTTTCTAGTTAGACCGTTTGAGCTTCTAATGCTTTTTGTGAAACATCCTTGATGCAGAGTGTAGGAGTAGAGCTGTTCAGGTTTTTACAATTTAAAAAAGTGCCTTTAATGGTGGAGGTCTTTTAGAGGGGATGGGAATGACACAGATTGCTTTTCTGAGTTAGGCAATAATTGAACTGAGATATTTTGGGCACTCTGTGGGTCTGTTGAGAAAACTATGTATTAAAAATCTGTATATCACTGTATCATCTACATGTTGGATCTGTGCTGACTTGTCCCGTGTGATAGCCCCTTCAGAAAAAAACTTCTTAGTTGCAGAGTTTTGGCTGGAGCTGGAGCTACAGGCTGGAGCCGGAAGTCTGTGCAGATCTAGGACATCACTGGCAATAAAAAAAAGTGTGGAACAGGTTATGTGACTGGAGTGGTGCACTGGATGGATACAGGGTTTTTAGGAAGGACAGGCTGGGAAGGTGAGGAGGATACACTTAGCTTAGCGCTTGGCTTTGATGACAGGTCTGTTTGTAGCTTACAGGTCAGGATAAGACGGGTGGCCTATATGGGGCGTGTTGTAGTGGGTGCCTGTTAACCACTAACAAACATGTTTTTACTGATTTTACTAACAATGAGGGGTTTGTTTTGCACAGTTCAAGCCCTAATCTAAAAATAAAAAAATCTAAACTCTTAATCTAAAAATAAGACAAAGCAAGTTAAATTTGAAAACTATTAATTAGTAAATACATTTGATTATGAAGGTTCATTAAATCCTTCCATTAAATCCTGCACATGAAGCTCAGTGTCTTTTCACTGCAAGATTTATTTATGTATTTTAAGAACACACCGAATAACTTATTTGTACAACAAGTGAGACCAGGTCTCAGTAGAGACTTGTATTCTCGCTTACTTCGCACAATGTATGGTACATATCAAAGTGATGCATGTAACATGAAAGTTTGTCAGATGCGCACACTAAGGTGTTATCTTCAAAGAATGTGCTTTCCAAAGCTGATAACAAATATTGCAAGAGGCTTGAAATAATCTTTATACATTTCAGCTGCATTGGTATGCAAAATTTTCCAGATCAGAGCACTTACAAAAGGTAATTTCAAGGACTGTAATCAGATGTGCATTTTAGTGAGGAGAAGGAAATCCAACCTTGTCCTGTGCACTGTGAAAAGAGACAAGAACTACTGACTACTATTATAATAGAATCTAAGTAAAGAGTCCGAGAAGAGAATAAACAGGTTATCTGGTAAACCTGTATGTTGAGGGGTTTTTTTGGTCAAATTACTTATTATAAGATGCATAAATAAAATATATTTTCAGGGCTACAAGTTATATTAGCTAATTAAAGCTGTCAGATAGGAATGCCTAATTAGGATATAATATTAAATAGAAAAGTAATTCCTGAGATGTCTATTCTTTGTTTCTCACAAAGCACTGACACAATATCTTTGATTTAATTTACACCAATAGGTTTAAAAAAGATCTGTAACTGGTCATTAAAAATGATGCAAAGTTCACCTTCAGAATGATGAAAAAATGAACCTCCACCTGCACTATTTGTGGTTGCATTCCTACTCATCAGGTGAGTGAACATCATCAGAAAACGTAGCACGGAAATACACCAAAAAAAAGGTAATCTGAAGTTTCTTAGAATGTTCTGTATTACTGAATAATTCAATAGTTGGCTTGAATTACTTTAGTTATAGTAAATGGAATATTTGAGTTGTCTCATTACTAGTCTTCAGAGGACCAACAACTGATGAATTGTTTCTAAAACAGTGCGTTGTTCTTACAGTATAATTCTCTTAATCTAAGGTCTTCCCTTGGAGCAGTTTTGCTGCTTCAGTTTACGTCAACTGTTTTACAAATTAAAAAGCTATTTAAGAATAAAGAAATAAAAATAGATGTTCCATGCAGTATACTAAGTTAAAGCTCGTCTTCCTTTGCAAAAATTTAGGAACTCATAGTCTCCTCATGCTTCTAATAAATAATTGTCGTATTTTGATCAGACAGCTAATCCTCATTTGCTGTGCTAGATTAATCTTGCCATTTGAGTGACAGTTTAGTGGAGAGCTAGAAACTGCCAAACTCAGCCCATTTAAGACTCCAAAGACGATCAGAATATCTGAGATCAACACATAAAAATGTCTTCTACTTGACTAATTTTAGATGTACTTTAATTTTGACGTCTATAAGTGTTTCAGTGCAAATCACAGAGTGGTTTTAATAGTAGACTGTCTCAGCAGTGAAACACTTCTTGTTTCCAAATTTTCAAATAAAAGTTGTCAAATAATTTTTTAAAGCACTGTACAAATTAATTACATATTGTCGAGAATAAAACTGTCAGTAAGTATTAATTGAAGAGCCTTAAAAATTTTAGAAGCAAATTCACTTTGAATTTTTCATGTAGTACATCTCACAGACATTTGCTTTTGAAATATAGAAGTCTGGAAATAGATAACCCATAACTATACTGAGTAACTCAAATTATATTTTAATTTAAGAAACTATGATTTTGCATGTCACTCATCTGCCCATGGACATAAACCCCCATATAGAAATAATTAAAAAAATCCACTTATTTGGTAGTACCTTCTCCCCACTCCCTACCCCCCCTACCCCCCAGTTAATTTTCTAAAGTAAAACAATAGTTAAGCAATTTCTGGAGTCAGTTCTGAACATACTACTGGCATACAAAGCATATGACATTCTGCTCATTCAATTAAGGGTAGTTTAACCAATGATTTGAGGGACTGTACACCAAGATTAGAGGTATGTATTAAATATATTTTATTCTTGTAAGTAGGATAATTTGCTTTTAAAACAGCATAAATGAAAATACAAAGTGGTGGAATGTAATGTTGGAATGTGAGTCTCAAAGTTGGGCAACAATCCTTGACAAGTTTATCAGTGGCTTCAATAACGCATGTTGTTATAAAACTTAGCAAGTACCTTCTTCCAGCAGTTGGTTTACAAAATGTAAAAATTGGTCACGCTTTTCTAAAATACAGTGCAAAACAGATGAGTAAATATGAAGCATAATTTTAGTAGAATATTTTTGTTTTGAAGGGATCTCTGGTGGTCCCGTAGACCAACATACAGCTCAGGGCGGCACTAACTTTAGGCAGATCACATTATTCTTTCACTTAATGAGCACCGTCCTTCCATATGTGGAGAAAGGGAAGGAAAGGCTACTGACAGCTCCATGGACAGAAAAGAAATGCTTGTTCTGTGTGTTTGCTTCAGCCTGTGGGTCCTTTGTAGCTGAGGGTTTCCTCAGTTTGAGCCAAGTTTTACAGCTTCATCCAGTTCAGTCTCCTAGTTCATAGTGAGGGAGATGTATATTCAGGGTTTTCCACTATCAAAGTTGTTACTGAAGAACTTCACCTGTTTGACCTCTGTCCTTGCTTGAGATTCCTGCAGCTCTCACCTGTATACCATGGTGGTTGTGAACACGCCCCATGCAAAGATGTCTTCTTACCACATCTGGGCAGATGGTGAGCAGCGCACCCTTTGTTTCAGTTTGTTATTTTTCATTTTTATTAGCAAGGATCTTTCTGTGATTGCACCTCCCTCCAATTTAGCAGCAGCTGCACATCTCATTAAAGCCTTTTCTACTTCTTGCATCTCATTAAATGAAGGCTATGTAAGACTGGATGGGACAGTAGTAATTAACTTTGTCACACAGCATTAGCACTGTCTCTCAGCGGATGCCTTGAACTTTTGTAACTCACCCTCAGTTAATCTATATCACAGAGCACCAGTCCCAAAAAGTATGCAGTGTTTCTGTCAGACTTTGTTATGTGCCATCAAATACTTTGTTAGTTGGACATAAGTGACGCCACTTTATCACTCATTTTGCATGCCTTTCACCTCTTTTTGAAAGGACTTCTCCATCTCAGAGTAGCTAATGATTTCTCTGCACATAGAACTCTTACTGCTGCAACTGCCAAGTAAGAGTCCCAAATATATGATGATTTTTTTAAAATAATCTGGACTTCATCCATGACTATCTGGACTCAGGCCAGGGAGCTAATGTCAAATAGTTTGTAGTAACAGCTCTTGTTTATTACTCGGAAAGTACATAATGAAAGAGTGACTTGGAAGCAGAAGGTCCTAAATTCCATTGCCATCTCCATCAGCCATCCTGTCCTCCTGACACGCTTTCATTATATTTACTTTCTGTAGCACTGATAATCCTAGCTTTTCCCTGGATCCTCTTGAAGTTACAGCGTTTTGGGAGTAAGTGATTTGGGTGCTAGATGATGAACTTTCAACCCCATATTAAATGATGTAATGCAGTTAAAACACTGCTCTTAAAAGAGACTGAGGTGGATATGCCTCATTCCAAATGTATGAGACTTAAAGGGTCCCATTATGGAAAAATAAATGGAACTTCATAGCTGTAATTACTTTAGCTGACATGTTTAGATGAGCAGCAGTAAAACATATATCATCATAATAGGTACTGTTAATCTTGCCAATGATTCGTACCATGCAACTAAAATTACCCCACCAGGTTGGGTAGAATGAAATCAGTGAAAAACAGCTAAACTTGGTAAGAGACAAAGTGGCAAGTAGGTATTTTACTGCTTAGTATGTTATTGTAATTTATTTAAGTACTAAAAGACAACATGAAATTCCTTTCTTTTAGCTATGACTGGTCCTGCTATGGGTGTGTTCAGACAAAATAGATATCTCATAACAGTAAATATACAAGTGTTTATTTCATTTGCAGATTTGCATTCAGCGTGCTGAGATTTTAGGTTAAGAAATACCTTCTGCTTTGAAATTCTTCCAATAACTTGTGGAAGCAAAGCAACAAAGAGAACTTCACTGTTTGTCAGGGCTTCTTTTTTTTCCCTAATGTTTCTGTCAGTACTGCTTGGGAGAGGGGATTTTTGTTCATGTGTTTTTCTTGCTATCTTTTCTCATCTGAGGGGAGTCAGCATGGTGGTGATAGGAACCGAGAATCTTCGTAATAGCAGAAAAATCAAATTGTGTATTCATCAGCCTTTTCCATTGACGATTATTGTTATTTAGAGAAATACTGGAGTATTGTCAAGCACTTTTGCATAAAATGAGATAGTCATATTTCGTCAGCCAACAATATGCTTCTTTCCAATTTGACCTTCGGGTCAGGTTTTATAGAATCATTGTGCAAATTGGGCTTGTCAGTTTCTTAATTTTTTTAAGCATTCTGTAGTGGAAATCAGATAAGCAATTTCATTTAAAAAAAAAAATGAAGAAGCTGTATTTCAAACCTAAAATTTTGGGGAAAGAAAATCCATATGTTTTGGTTTGGGTTGGTTTTTTTTTTTTGTTGTTGTTTTTTGACATTCTGTAACCACTTGGAGCAATATCTTAGTCCAAGATTTCAAAGAGAATACAGATGGCTTTTTAGTCACGTCTACACACCCACTTAAGGGCACCAGCACTTCGTTCTGTGTGCCAGTGAATATAGGAAAACACAAATGTCTTCAGATCAAAGGCCTGATTTCATAACCTATGTGTGGTTACTTTTAGTTTTTGTTTATGACTGAGCTGTAAAGGATGTGCTCTTATGCAAGCCTAATTTTTATGAGGTGTTATGAATTAGCGGTTGCTCTTTCTATGCTATCACTTGAACACAGGTGCATCTTTGTGCTTGTTATACAGGCCACCAATTTGCTATGGTAGATAAGGTCAGAGAGGTTAAATGGTTTGTCTGTAATGTAATGTGATGAATCATACAACAGGAAAGAGAATTGGGTTACATGTAGATGTGGATTAAGAAATTGAGATGGAACTGTGAATCTCCAAGAAGCGTTTGGATGTGCAATATTGAGAAACAGGAAGTCCTGAATGTGTACTGTTCAGCATAAGCATACATTTCTATGGAAGTAAATGAATTCTAAGGTGGCCAAAGTATTTGGATTTTAAAGCTCTCTTGTTTTTCTGATTTTTACAGTACTTTTCATTGAAGGACTTAATATTTGTTTGGTTTCTTATATAACTGCTTAATCAAAGACCTTATTCTTTATTATAATTTATAGGTTTATAAAGCAATTTAAAGGTATTAAATATGAGTGCATTTTGGGTCCCAGTGTAGATGATAGAACTGAAGATTGAAAGATGATCAGCACACTGGAAAACCAGATCTCGCAAGAGCTGTTTGAAAGGAGAACTGCTCCCACCCAACAGTAACAGCTAGGTTTCACAAAAGCTTAAACAACTTCCCAGCTGGATGTTGCTTCTGCTCCCATTTATGTAGACACAGTTAACATTATAAACAAAAGAGTGAGAAACTTGAGGGTCTGTTTACAGCATCTGTATAGTGCTTACCTCGTTGTTACTGACAAGTCATCCATTTCATGGAGCTGGAGAATCACAGAATTGTCGTGGTTGGATGGGATGTCCTGAGGTCGTTTAGTGTAACCCCTTGCTCAGGCAATTGAAATTTCTTGGTATGTTAACTATGGATAGAAATAGAATTAAGTTTTTTAAGATGTTAAACTGAATGTTGAATAGAGAATAATAACAATACCTGGAAGTTTGAAGTCAGGAGGGACTAACCTGCTGGAGGCATCACACAGCTGAACCTCAATGGGGAAAGCAGTACAGAAGGCTGCTGCAGCCCACTGCTGGGAGTTGCCACTCTGTCTTTGTCTGCCCTGTATCTTTAACCTTAGACTGCACAGGATGGAAACCACTGCTGGTTATATGGGTAGTCAGGCCCTCGCCATGAAGCCAGGTGGCACAGGGAGGCTGGTGTCTGTTTCTCAAATAAATGGAAGACAGTTTGTTTAGCTCACCAGGGTGATGTTTTTATAGAAGTGAAGGTATATATGCACCTTTTAGAGTGCAGCATGAGGAGAGAGTTAGTACTGTACTGCAGGACATCTAATTAATTAATTCCTTCTTCCGAAATTAAAAATCTGCTTTTGTGGTCTCAGAAAACTTGTTTTCTGCAGCAACATTCCTGTCTACTCCTGGCTCAGTGTTGCATATGACCCAGCAGATAACAGTGGTCCCTGTCCTAAGGATCTTTACATTTAAATGTTAGTCTTGAAGACAAAATTTGAGTTTAAGTTGTACCCTTGCAAGCCTTTGTGCCTTCTAAACCATTTGATAAAAACTAACAATTCACAGGATGCCTGACAGAATAAGAATTCAGTGGTATTTTTGGTACAGATTTGTGGAAAGTGATTTTGAAACATCAGTGTTACAGCTTTTCTTCAAAAAGTATATACAGTATCTGTTATTTTCAGAAGAAAATGAAAATAAGCTGAAATGTATACCTGCTACCTACAGGGACAGTGCTGTGCTGCTACCCAGCGTGGTCACGGACTGCTTGCTGTTGCTGTGCTGTAGAGCAAGCAAGGAATGCACTCAGTAGATCAATCAGATTACTCTCTTTGGTATTGTTTACAATAATTGCTAATTGGTTTCCTAGGATAGTACTTAATTTGTGGTCAAAATAAAATGTACACCAGATGGGGAGAAAATTAATTCTGAAGTAGTAATCTATTCATATATGTAATTATTCCAGTGTTACACTGTAATGGTGGTGGTTTTAGCTGTTTAAGCTCCAGCAAAAGATAGATCAACCAGACGTCATTGCTTAAATATTATTTGGAGTTTTATTGAATAAACCATAAACAGTTGATATATGATTGCTTTTTGACTGACTTCTTCCATTAGATGTGATAGTGTTTAACAGTTTTTCAGTTAGAGACAGTTCAAATTTTAAAGTTGCAGAAAATGTTTGGATGTGCATAAAGTGTTACGCCTGGTATGTTTCAGCATTTTCATTATGAGTCCTACTTTTCCTTAGTTTTGAAAGTGGCTTTTGAAATGTGATATATAGACGTCTTAACATAGAAACAGATAAAATCTTAGAAATGAAGAAAAAGATCAAGTTTCAAAGGCTTGGAAGTTTTTGGTTTCTCTTTTCTCAAACAACTTTAAAGATGCTCTTATACCTCATGGAAAACATTGAGAAAGTGTGAAGTACTTTATCTTTAGAAATTCTGTATTCATACTCTTGCCTTTGTTTTTACTCTTCTGGATGATTTTATGTGGAAGCATTATTGTTACTTCCTTTTATGCTAAGAATCTGATTATTCATGACATTTATTTCTCTCTTGAAGTTACAGTTGTTATTATGATAGGATCATAGAATAGTTTGGGCTGGAAGGGACCTTCAAAAGGTCCACCCTCCTGCAACAAGCAGGGATAACTTCAACGAGATCAGGTTGCTCAGAACCACATCCAGCTTGGTCTTGAGTGTCTCCAGGGGTGGTGCATCCACCACCTCTCTGGGCAACAGAAATGATCATGATGTTCCAATGACAAAGCTGTGTTCCAATGACAAAGCTGATGCAGGAAACATATTCCTAAACGTACGTATATAATTAGTAATTTCAGCGGGTTTCTCAATGTGCTTGAATTTAAGGATGTGCTTAGTAAGCTTCTCCGAGTGGTCCACAGTTACTTATTTTGAAATAACTCTACTAAATCTACTGTTCCTATAGTAGATACTTGTAAGGCTAAAGAATAAATAAATAAAAATTCCATGAACAGGTACAGATTTTTTTCTATAGGTTTTCTGTTTGGAATGAAAGACTGCTGGAGCGAAAACATTTCTGGAGACATTTGGCTCTGTGATGGAGTCAGTGGAGGCTTTTGGCATGATCCCTGAACAATGAGAATGGTTGAGAGATGAACTTCTTTTGTACTGCTGTGCAAACTGTGAGGGGCATCTCGGTAATGCTCCAAATATTCTGTCACCTTCCTGAATTTGAACATTTCAGGAAGAGGGTGGTTTAAAAAAATCTAATTATTTTTTTTTTGAGGTAGAATAAAAATGTAAACATGGTGTAATAAGTTCATATCTTTATCCCATAAAGTGGATGTTAAGAAGTGTAGGGAAGATGCCTAAATGTATGGAAATGACAAAAGCAGAGTTGGTTGGGAGACCTTAGTTATGCTTTCCTTTTAAGGGTCTTTAGAAAGCAATGTCTTACTTGCAATCAAATTGTATTTCCAAATACCAGAAGGTCAGAGTCAGACTATTTTCATAGCTGCTTAGCATAAGATTTAACTTTATGCATGATAGAAAGGCTAATTATTTAAAAAAATTAAAGAGAACCTACACAAATTTTAGTTTTACCTTCAACTAATTTATGTAATATATATAGTGATTTTTCTTTGGATAGGGCATAAATCAAAATCCATTTATGAGGAGGAGAAAAATATGCTACGGAAGTTTATGCAAGTGCTGTCACGGAGCAAATGGCCATGTGTGTACTTGCATGAACTTTGTCTATATGTAGGAAAAAATCACCACGTACAGGTTTTGTTTAGAAACTTTGGGTTTATACACACAGAGAATTTTGTAGAAATTTAAAAATTATCTGTAATTTATATACAAAAGATAATTCCTGTCCAGTATAGGTTTATTTTTAAATGTAGACATTCCAATCCACACTGCAATGTTTATCCCATTTTCCTTTTCAAAATCAGCTTCATTACAGCATCGAGGTTCATGGTGTTTCCTGTCTTATATTATACTGACATTGTGTCAAGGTGCTAACTCTTTAAATAACACATTTTACAAATGAACGTACAAATAAATAAGGCAACACCAACTCCATGATATTAATTATACATGGAGATAAAATAAATCTTTGATGGCAGACCAGACCCTCATTTATCAGACACCAGGGTCTAAGATAGCTCGAGGCAGCAGGAAGTAAAAGAAGAGGTGGAAAATGAAGTCATGAAGTCATGGTGTGGCAAAGCAGGTACTGGCTCTAACAGCTGCCCAAACCTTTGGTCTCCCAGCATGGGTTTCCTTTACTGCTTTTAGTTCTTTACAGCAGAAAGGAAGGTTGTCAGGTGTCTCACTGCTTTACCTTCTCATAAACTTCTCTGTAACATTTCCTCCTTCCCTTTATGGATTGCCAGAGAGCATCTGAAACGTAAGAGGACCACGCACAGAACTCTTCTGCCCATGGAGGCTGAAATGGTAGTCAAATACAACAAACTGGTGTCAGTACGTGTATGTGGAATTAGCCTTGTTTCTCATTCAAAATGTGTAAGTAAGCACAATAGATTTCTTTGAAGTGTGAAAAGGCACTCTCTGAATTAATCTAAGTTTCTTTCATCCTGGTAAATAGGTTTTCTGTAGATACTGTCCCAAAATGTGTTTTAAAGCAAGATATTTTTTAAAACTATTGTATCTTGGAGAAAGCTTCCCTTCAGTGAAATTCTATTACAATTTCAGCTTTGCAAAATACGCTCAAAGTAGTTACAGTTGGAAACAATAAATCTGTGCTATATATGCCTTATTTTATGCACTGTTCTTCTTAATGTCTAACAAATATTGCAAGTTTCTGAATGAAAAATTTATTGAGGGAAGTAATTCTAAACTGAGAAAGTCCAAAACTAATTTATGGTGGGGAAAAAAATCAGTAAACAATAGCATCAGCAAGTTTGAGCACGTGGGACAGGTTTTAATGGTGAGGAAGGGAAATGCCTGCATGGAGTATGAAAGTCAGAATGCAGAAATCTTGCATAAAAGGAGGAAAAGAAATTATAAACCAGTGGAAGAGATGGCAAAATCAACACAAGAGCTAAAGAGCCTAGATTTCGAAAGTAGCAATAGAAAAGGAACTATGAGAGAAAATGGCAAAAGAAAATGTTTTGTGTCATTTGTGAAAATAAGGAACTAAACAAATGCAACTGCTAAGCACCTGAATCAGCAAACTATCCAGCCATATGCTCAAGTGCATTTTTATTTAACAAAGCACTTCACAGTCAATTAAGCAGTCACTGGGGTCAGGAGAAATCTTTCCATAACTGCTGTGAGAATTAGTTTAATCTTTCAGACTTGGGTTTTGGTTTTGTTCATTAAGATGTAGGCTTTGTGTTCCCATTTTTTATGGGGTTACAGAAAATGAGGCTGAGGAAATTATTTTAAAAGATTTTCAAATTTTATCAATACAATTTTAAATGCATACACAATGAAGAGCACAGCCTTCATTATTACTTTCCATAATGTATTTGAAAGATTTGCGTATAATCAATAGGTGCATTTCTGTGCATCTTAAAAATACAGGTTTTAAAGTATTTAGGAGAAAGCACTGGTTAAGAGTAATCTCAGTTGTCTGTGCTCCCTCACCATGACAAGGGAGGGTGACAATTTTGTCAGATTTGGAGCTGTAGTAATTATAGACCAGTAACAATTAGAGCAAAAATGTTCAAATGGTGGAGTCCAGGCCTTGCAAATCAGATCATACATGGAATCACTTTCTTACATATTCAGTTGTATAAAATGTAAAGAGTTGCATAAAATGTGGAAGTAGATGCAATTGGTTGGGTTGTCATCTCAATTATTCTGTATTTTGTATGTTAAAACTGACCTTGGCTTGGGAATCAGGGAATACTGATTTGTGTAGTGGGAACTTCGAATAAGATATATGGGCTCATTTTGATTGCATCTGTGAAAAAGCAATTTTTATTTTTATTATTTTTTGATACATTTCCAGGGCTTCTTAATTACCTGGCATGCGAGTCACTGTGTTCTGAGTTACTGGACACAGACTGAGTTGGTTTTCTTACCAACACTTTGGAAGAAAGTGCTGGAGAAGTAGCAACAAGGCTCCTGATTTCAGAGTGCTTGGCAAGTATACCTGTGGATTTACTTTGATTTCTAACATAACTGGTGGAATTTGGAATTAATGTTTTTTAAGAAGTTGTGGATGCATGTTTGGGGTAGTTTAAAATACCTTCTTTCAGACTTAAGTATTTTGTGTGTAGTTCACTAAGTCTCAAGCAAGGATGAAATTCTTTATAGAAGCAAGGTAGTTCAGTACAGCGTTTGTTGTGCGAGTTTTCTGAGGTTACTACCCTTTTTAGTAGTCAAGTTGTTTAGAAAAATAGTGTTCTTCTGCTTCTGTATGTCTTTCAGGCTTATTTCTGGAACCAGAAATTGTTGATGTTACAATTCAGATTAGAATTAGCACAGAAGTTTTTGTCTTGTCTCTAACTTCATAGCCACAAGGGTAGTATTTTGTACGATACACTAGATTTTCATGTGTACTTGCTCATTATTATTAACTCAGTTTGACAGACAACAGTTCTGGTGAGGGAAAACATTTGGGCTCATGTTTGAAAATCCCCTCTTTATTTAGTACTCACTGTGCATTCTTCGTGAGTTCTTCTGTGAAACTTTCTGTGAAGTATATAGATTACAAGGTAGTAGTCTTATAAAATACCGTTTCAAGTATTTTAAATCAAAATGAAGAAACAAAAGGCTATGTGAATATGTTAATGCTTTTAGATCAGGTTTTTCAAGAACTGTTTTAGCTGTCCCACAGGCTCCATGGAATTCGCTTGGCTGTTGTCCTAGAATTCCATCAGTTTGCTGTCTCTGAAGACAGCAAGCTACTAGCTATTTAAATACTTAATGTTAATTATTACACTTCATAAGCTTTCCTATTCGAATGGCTGTATTTTCTGTCGTATGTTGTAAAATCTATTACCACTGTGATTTATACTATGACAGCCTCCAGATCTGGATTAATATGCTGCCTTATAACTACACTATTAACTTACTTTCCTCAGTGAGGTGATTAATTACCCATTTCAACTGTCTGAAATTAAGCCAATGGGTAAAGTATATGGACAATCTAAAATTGCAGGCATTTCCAACTAACATTTGCACCTAATGATGTGTCTGTAAAATCCTTAGCAGCAGCACAGTGCATTGTAAGCATGGTAGAAACAAGGCATTTACAAACTTCCACACACAGGAAAAGGAGTGTGGTAAGGTTATCATGGCATGCAAGAGAAGGGATTTTATTTGCTGAAGGCTCTGGAGGCAAGATATTGCTGAGTATTCAGATAGTGGTATCTTCTCTCTGTAGGAGTGTCAAAACAAAAACTTACTATTGACAGAAGGCTATGTAAATTGGGATAACCTTTGATTTAGTGTCCATTTCTCTGCCATAAGATGATGCAACACTGAAAAGGGAGAATATAAAAAACCTGCTATGTTGCCCACAGTTTTTAATGTAGTGTATGTTTTGGGGAAGAAATGGTAAACGAAGGTGCTACAGGAAAGTGGTGCTTTCTGCACCACTTTCAAAGCAAAAGTCATATCATATTTCAACAATGTTTTCCTCTTAGTTAAAATTTGTTCTATTGATCTATTATATGACTATTAAAACTATTTTTTGTGATCCTGATGGTAGCTAAGGTTTTCCTGTGTTCAACACAGTCACAGACAATAGAATTCCCATGGTACAGAGGTGGCTTTCTTTTCAGTTGCACATTGCTACTGCTCCACCTAAGCGCAACAAACTTCACTTACCTTTAATATACATTTTGTGTCTGAAGGCTTGGAATCGGCTTATGTTGCCAACTGATACAAAAGACAATATTTTGATTAGTTTCATGTGTGGTTATTTTTCTAATAACACTGCCTTATTTTTTGAGTCCACTTGAAAGTGAACTGAAGCAAGGGAGTCTCAAGTCTGAGGAACAAGTAAAGGAAGGTAATAGAGAAAACAGACTCAGCCTGTTGCCAGAGCTGAACAGCAGAAGGGTAAGAGGCAGTGCTCATAAGCAGTAGCAAGGCAAATTCTGTTTGAATACGTAGGGGTGGAAAAATGCAGCAAGGGGGGTTAAACACAAGTATAGTTTGTCCTCAGAGCTTGTGGAATCTCCATCTTTGGAGGTTTGAAAAATGCTCCTGAGCAACTTGATGCTTTGCAGTTATCCCTTCTTTGATGAAGTGTTTGGATGAGATGACCTTCAGAAGTCCCTCCCCTCTTAAGTTATTCTATAATTCTAAGGATATCTGGAGATAAAATTCTTCAGGAATGCTTATTTCATGATAGTTGTTTGCAGATAATTCTCTCATGAGACAAACAGTAATCAGTGAGTACCTAAATGTTCTTTGGTTAATGAGAACATTATATTAATTCACGTAAAAAGTGACTTATGAACCCTTTGATGGCTTGGGAACAGTGGGTTGCACTTTTTGAACATAGTCACGTTTTAGACCTAACTGCTGTTTGTCTAACTCACAAGGCATACTCAAGGGAAGGGGGTCACTTCAGTGTGGAACTGTTGGTTTCAGACTTAAAATGTTCTGCTTTCATTATGTGGCTTACAGGCTGGTTTGTGCACTCAATAATCAGAAAACCTGGTTTACGCTCTCTGCCTTAACATTTGGATTAGTGGATAAGTGAACTAATACGAAGAAACTGATGTTTGTGCTTTAAACATTTTTTTCAACATGCGTTTTTGATGTTCGTACTTTAAACAGATCTCTCTTACACAGATGAGTCTGTGTCAAGGCTAGGGGTTAAGACAAAATATTTCTGTGTTTAGTGTCAGTATATGTGTATACTTATTTATGTATAGTGGCTATGAAGATGCATTCTCAAATGTATGAGTTCATAAACCTCAGTTTCCAGTCCATTCTGTGACACTTATCCCAGTTTAAAAAGAAAAAAATAAAATTCTTTTTTACTTTTTTGAGGGTAAACTTGAAAGTAACCTTCAAACAGCTGCGAGAAACAACCTTAAAAGAGAGTAAAAAAATTACATTTTCTTTACAGATGTTTTCCCTTAGAGATGGACACTAATGGGTTTCTTATGTTCATTTTAGATGTTCTAAAATTATTTTACATAACTTCCAAATAAAGTTTTTTTTCTTCATTAGCACCTGTATGACAAATACCAAACAAAGCCACTCGATGTCAGTGTTGCTTCACACAATTTCTTGCAGCCCAGCGTCATTAACAGTTCTGAAAAGAGATGTTAAAGTCGAGCCTGAGCCATTTGAGTCAGGTCTGACTTCTGTGTTGCCTGGTTGCTCACCTTTATCTCGTGATAATTCAGATTACTCTGTGACAAAGGAGTTATTAGTGTCACCATAGCAGCTCCTAAACGTCCTTCATGATGGAGATTTTAGCTTGTTGTTCCATTTGTCAGCAATCTCTTATCATTCCGGTAGCTTGTATAATATTCCCATGTGCTGTGTTCTGTGATGTACGAACTGCGTGTTTTTGTCTTTTTGAACTAGTACGTATCACCCCTTACTTTAAATCTGATTTCCATTCGCATCCAGCTGAGCTTTGTCAAACATACTTGGAATTTTTCATAGGATTTCTCTTGGAATTTTAACTGTCTTTCCTGAAGTCGAAAGCTTTGTGTGACTAAGATTTTTGCCAGTTTTTTTCCTAATTCTTTCATCTAGTATCCTCTTAATCCTTTATCCATTGTTAACTGTATTTGAAAGAAAGACAGCAGTATCAAAACTGAGTCCATAGAAATTGTTGTTCAGGATAGAGGGCAAGGATGAATGGAAATTACTTTCTCCACTGAAGAATAAGTGAGAAAGTTCAATCATTCTATATTCAGTACATATTCAGAGCTCAATCATATATATACTCTGTCAGTGGCCAGCCAGCCAGAAAGGAGCATGTAGGTTTGACTTAATGGTAGCACATACCTTGTCTTGCCCACTGAAAATAGGTGGAAGGATGTGGGGAAGTGTCTTGGATGCACTGGAAGTTCTTGGGGAGCAAATCATGCACATCAGCACAAATACAGGTTTAATTAGTCCGAATTGGTCTAATATTGGGTATTTACAGATATTTAGTAAGTGATCTGTCTTTCCAAGAGAACTTACAAAGAGCAAGTCACATGGTTTCCATCATGGCACCTATGTCTGCCCAAGGTATGAATAACTTACATTAATTTCTTTGAGCATATGTAAACAGAAGTATAGGTCTTACAGTTCTTGAACTTTCCTGGCAGTTTGTGTGGAGACTAAAAGCAGTTCTCGAGCAAGAGCACAGTGTTTTCCTACAAAAGCTGCTTATATAAAGTGACAATTAGGACTTCTATCCCAGAATTTGCCAGATTTTTTTTTTTTTGAGGTCTAAGTTGAAGTAAGGTGTTAGATTTTATTATTATTTTTTTAATTTTTTGAAGCAAGAGCCAGAGAATCAAACCCCTCACCGCCACATATCCACCATACGTGTAAATACTCAACTTTGTAAATGTTAGAGGAACTGAAGAAAATACAGGCTGTCCCCACATTTCTATGCCCCCAACCATTTCTATGGAAACTGCTACAAATCAGGTTTGAAAAGCCCACCAGGTAAGATCAATGATGCAATAATTCTTTATTTTTATATATGATCTGTATTCTAAAGTTTGAGTTATGGTAGTTATGTTTTTAGCATTGTACATACACACGCTGTTAGAATCATACTTTTGTGTGTTTCCCAGAATAAACAACTGTCTAATCACTTGAAAATAGGCTTTACTTACATAAGGTCATCAAAAGAGCTAATTGTAAAACATCTAACCTTACAACAGTGTGTGTGAATACACTGACTTAAATGTATAAAACCAAATGTTTCTCATACTTATCTTTTGGTATTCCGGAGTGCTAATGTTTATATACCTGTTTTAGGAAAGGAGAACTTCTCATAGTTCTGGTAGCACAGGTGCATTCTGAAACAGTTTGAAGTGTGAAAAGTCTACATATTCTGTGAGTTTATAGATTATAGATTTATAGGTTAATGAAAACCTTCTGATGGGAAAACTTTTAAACATTGTGTGTGTGATACAGTATGTGTTTCAGGTTATTGGTGTGGTTTAGGGAAGTGTCTTTTTCATGTTTCTTTAAAGTTTTTATGTTGGACTACTGTGTAGGGAGGTACAGGCTTTTTGTTATGAATACCTGTACATCTGTTTTCCCTTAAAAAATCTGATTTCTTTCTCTGGAGGGTTGTAAATGATATGTTGCTTTGTGTCATTGCTAACTAAGAGTACTTTATGAATTTTGAAGTTTCAACAAGGAACAATGATTTTCAAGACTACTGACAATGTTATCAACTGCAGATTTAATGATAATGCAGTTTTTTACTCATCAGAGTAATTGCTGGAGTAAAATAAAATTTCAGCACAAATTCCACATCAGCACAGACACCCAAAGACTTTGCACATGCAATTCTGTCTGCATCTAACAGGGCTTATTTTCAAGTATTAGTTGTAAGATGTTTGCACTCACGCATGCACGCACCCGTAGAGAGAAACCATCTCTTGTTGGTGGTGAGGGACAAAAGTCTGTTGATATAGCTAATCCTCGGAGTTCAGATACTAATCTGGGATTGATGACTCTGCAAATATGAGGTGGGAAAATCTCAATTACAGACTATTTCAAACAGCCTCAACATTTTGATGTAAAAATTTTGACAAATGGAGAACATGTTCTTGAGTGTTTAGAGATGGTTCTTCGGTTTCGTAATCTCTTTTTCTCACTGTTTCATAATTTTCAGAACTTCTAGTGAACCATGATTTTAAAAAAAAGGGGACCAGTTTCTTTTACAGTAATACCCATATTTGGATACATTTTTGTACATACGTATCTATGTGTAGAAATGTTTTGTTTTGTTTTCTTTTTTTCCCCCGTAAATGCTATTACAGTTAGAGTTACTGAACATTTTATCAAAACTAAGCAGCCTCTGACGGCTGAGTAGCTCTTGTACTAGAATCCTCTCGTAGCTAGAAAGATTCCTGTCCCCTTCTGGTCATTGAAAGTAGGGAAATATCTGTGTTGTGAAACATTCAGTAGCCATAAAGCCTTGATTATTAAGTCCTTGAACTGCACTTTTGAGTGAAAAGCAGGGACACACACGCAAAACCCAAACCAGAAATGCCACATCAAAAGAAAAAAAGAAAAAAGGAATTGATGCTTAGTTTATTCTAGTTAACAGAAGTAAGAAAGATAAACCTGTGTTGTATTTCTTTTATTCTTTAAAAATTGTACATGGTTAAAAGGATCGGCAAGGCAAAGAATAAATATGCCTGTGACAGTTAAAAGTGAGAGTTTGTCTTAAGCAATCTTTTCCTGTTATTTCTTTTACCCTTTGCACTTACAAGGGGCACAGCAGTGGACACCACTTGAATGTCACTCAGCAGAATGAACTGTGGTGCATGTGTCCTTACGCTTTTCTCCTTATTGCATCTGGAAACAAAGTCTCAGTTTTCAGAAGTTGTTTTGGATGGTCGATGCAGTTCTGTTCATCTGAAAATAAAAAATTAAATGTAAAGTAATTTATATAAATAAAATGGAAATGTTTAAAAAAAAGTTATTACCTTCTGCAGAATAGTGACTGGGAAGACATTTTACACATATGATGGGTCTTACACTAACTTTAATTTCTTTGTCATTCAGAGGTACAAAAAACTTGGAGAAAAGCCACTATGTCCTTGCTCCCTGTTGGACAAAGCATTTAAATACTTAATGACTTTTAAAATTCTTCCATGCTGTTATCACTTTGAGTCTGAGCATTTTGTATTGTACACATGACGTTATTACAAGATCAAAAGTTACTTGGTGAACTGTCTTTGTTGAGAGAGCCTTTGCTGGGTGGACTACCAAGAACAGAAAGGAATAGCTTTGAAGAATGGTCATCTCAAGAGTGTTTGGTACTTTCCCACGTGGAGCTGATAGCTGCAGTCCTCACTACACTTTGAGCTTGTTACACTTAGGTGTGAGGCTTCAGCCTACAGAGAGAATCTCTATATTTTCACCAGGATTTATTGCTACCTGATGTTCTGCATTTTCTACATAAATAAGCTTTTTACTGTCATTTAGAAGACAGAACATTGATGGACTAAACCAAGTTTGCTAGCACCAGGTTGCTGAGGACTTTGTGCCTTTCAACAGTAGCCAGAAAAGCTCCCCGAGAAGAGGCAAGGCTTGGCAGGGAGATGCCTGCT
This sequence comes from Nestor notabilis, assembly GCF_000696875.1. Lineage (NCBI taxonomy): Eukaryota > Metazoa > Chordata > Aves > Psittaciformes > Psittacidae > Nestor > Nestor notabilis. The sequence continues at coordinate 5,575 of NW_009941635.1, read as the reverse complement.
CTGCTGGGCACTTCCTACTCATATTAGCATAGCCCAGCCTGTATCGCACACACACCCAGTAATACCTCATTTTGCCACTGGATTGAGGCCAAAAGCACAAGCATTACAGGGAATATAAAGCAGGAGGTTACTGGAAAGAATCATAAACTAACGTGAGACTGGACCAAATTCTTTGCAATGAGCAGAAAATGTGATCCTTGAATTAAACAGTTCTTGCATTTCATGTAGTTGTTTATATGATTGAGCATTTAATAATTGTTTTTATTGAGTGGAGTTAGACAGCAGCTGCAGAAATCTGAAGTGCTTCTGCTCTTTTTTTTTTTTTCTCTGTGGTTTTAGAACTACAAAATCTCTGAAGAGAACCGGAGACTGACACAGATCAGGGCAACTCCTCAACTGTGCACTCTTCTGAAAAAGTAACTGTTTTTGGGGGCTGGGAAAGATGACAGGAGCAAAAAGGAAAAGAAACGCAGTCTGCAGGAAGATCCAGGCTGTTCGTTTTGAAGATATCAAAATCTGGTGTATGAGAAGGCTGCCTATCTTGAAATGGATGCCTGCTTACAACTGGAAGGAAAATTTGATTCTTGATATTGTTTCTGGGATGATGCTAGGCATCCAACAGGTGACTCAAGGTACAGTGAACTCATTTTAAATTCATATTTTTAAATTTGGTTATGCTGGATTTCTCTGTTCTTTCTCTCTCTCTTTTTTTTTTTTTCCTTGTTTAATATTATTGTAAAGTTTTGGTCAAAACAAAGACATGCTTATGTATCTAATGTTGATTTAATCTAAATAAAAATATGAAGAAAAAAATGTATAGTCTTAATTTTTGTGTGCATATAGTGGATGTTCAAATGTGTATCGAAGTACCTTGTGTTATTGTAGCTAATTTCTGTAAGCTGGAACTTTACTATATATCCTATCCCTTTGACAATTTTTTAAAGACTTACTACAGAAGATAAGAGAGCAGTAAGTCTATTCACACAGTGTATGGTTGTATGTATGTATTGTGTTTTATCAGTTAAACAACTACCTTTTTTCCCTATTTCATAAAGAAAACAAAATATATCTACATGCTAATTGCATTTTAAGATGTGCTGTTCTGGAAGAAACATTGGCTTTATTACCTGTGGAAGCCCAGAGCACAGCAGGAAAGATTAACAACTTTCTGTGCAGAAGGGTGCCCCTGCCGGAGACATTACCTATAGAGAGGATCTGCCTGCACCCCCAACTTGTGTACTTCAGCTTCTGTGTTCCTTTAATGCTGTATTACATTACCTACCATTTCTCTTTTCAAGAAGCAGCACAAAGTAGGGGTGGAACTAGACTCCATTTGGCAGCTTAAAGAAAAAGGAAAAACTCCCCAAAACAAAAGTCTGCATAATGACCTGTAAAAACTTAAGTCCCAGTAATGTAGGTTTGTAAAGGGATTGCTACTGAGGAATAAATGCTTTTGTCAGTTTTTGGTGTGTCTTCCATAGTGTCACTTTCATTTGGCAGTATTTTACATTTGTCTCAGGCAAATCACAGCTTCTTATTTGCCTCCGATGGACTTGAGCTGCTTCCTTTATGTAAACTATATATATTTCCTAACAATTTCCCATCTTAGCTATGCTTAACTATTATTCATTTTTTTCAATTAATTATAAGAACTTCTTTAACTGAATTATGCTGAAGCTGGAAACAACTGATTTGTGTATTTGTGCTTTAAAGTAATTAGGAACATCTGCACTGGCATGATTTAACTTTAAGAACCTTAGTACTGTAAGACTGCAAAGTATCTAATTTCACTGGTATGTGTGTGTACAACAATTGTAATTAAAATGCTGCTAATAACAGTATGCTGAAATTCATCGAAAATATTAAGTTAAACAGCAGTTCTGAACTGCTGGTAGTTTTAGCCAGGATTTTCTTGAGTCTTGTGTAACAAGAAGTAATTTAATATAACAGATAAATTTAGGAAGATCCCATGAAGGCAGAAAATATTGGTGTTGTTTTTCTTGGTTATTATTAAATATTCTAGAAATATTTTATCCTTATTTTACACTGTTAAAAAAAAAAGCATCGAAACTCTTCCCTCCTGTAGACCTGTCTTTCCTTTCTCTTCTTCACGGCTTCTCAAAATTTCAGAATGATTTTAAAGGATGGAAAAATAAGAGAGTTAGATACCAAAGCGTTTTATTACATTTGTAGTGCTTTAACTTGAATACCACATATTTATTTAGACCCTGCTTCCTTTAATGCTTTCAAGGAGAGGGTTATGCGAGAAAATAAAAAGTCCCCCAAAATGTTGATGTCTTACTGTGTCTGTTTCCTTCCACCCACAAAGAAGAACCAAGAAGTTTTGTAGTTAAACAAGAGGCAGAAATTCTAAAAATGGTAGGAAAAAATTAGTAACCAGTGATAAGTGACGTGCAAAACACAGCGTCATTTGGTGTTGCAACAGCATGTTTAAGTAAATTCAAGTATATGGAAATAAACTTGAGTTATGGAAGTATATGGAAAAGTGTGCACATGTATTCATATGCAACAGTTTCTTGAGTGGTGAAAGTTGCATACTTCTGCAAAGGGTAGGAAGCAATCCAGTAGCTGGAGAATAACTAAGAAACACTTTCCAACTGAACTGTGATTTTTGCCCTTTTGCTGCTGTGAGATTTCTTACTCATGTGGCATTGGCCATCTTCAGACTATCCAGGCTGGCAACTGCCCTAATCTGGTGTAATGTGTCTAATCTTTAGATTATATAGCTGGCTTCCCTTTGTAAAGGAAGGAAGTAAAAATGAAAGTTACTGTCCTTGGTGTGTTGTAGTGAATGCAACAAAAATAATCCTCATAACTGCTCCTCACAGAATTTTCTGATTTTTTTTTTCTGGACAATTCATATGCAATAGTAGATTTTTGTGTCTGTCTTATAAGTGAGAAACACAAAAGAGCAAATTAATAGAAATATCAGCAGTCAATGTATGCAAATAGTATTTACTCCCAAGAAGTCTTTTATAAAGATATTGTATAGGTCAGAATAGCTGTTCTTACAACATCTTTTATTTTGGACAAAGTTTTAAAGAACTGCTACCATTCATCTTGTCATGGTCAAAATTATTAGCTTCTAAATGTGATTTAAGCCTTCAAACTCCAGTAAGATACCTTCAAGTCAGCTACCTTAAAATTAAAATGCTTGAGGTCGTATATCAGTTCAGGTTTAAATGTCCTCAATCATAACATAAACTAGTAACTATGTTCTATGGTGACAGAGTCTCGGAATGGTGTAAAAGAAAGGCATGCTACCTGAGTATTTGATTGTCTTTACTTCCATGTACAGTGTGGAAGAGTTGGATCTTTAGAAGATAAGGTATTACTTTGCCTAACACTGAACTAAGGGAAAGCCATATGCTTCTGTGCCTTACTCTTCCACAATCTTATCCAATAAAGAATATAATAATTATCAAAGAACACATAACAAATTATGTAACAATTTCTGCAAAGAATGCATTTTCTGACTCTACTTTTCAAATGCTTCTGAAAATTGTTTAAAACATGCCCGAGTCATATTTGACCATTCAGAGGGAATCCATTGATCATTACTGGGGGTGGGAGAGAAGAGACTGAGGAGTGTGGGGAGGTGGGAAGAAAAGGCATGCAATTATCTTTATCTGCTCCTTGGCATTTATGCTGAAAGTCATTGCTGAAACCAAGCAGGCATTCTCCATGTGTTCCTCTAGTTGTTTCATTGTCTGCTAAAAATGCCAAATTAATCTTAAGTCAAGAGTCCTAAAATTCACTGCTGAACTCTGTCCTATGTACTTATTGAGAGAATACTTGCATGGTCTGTGTGCATGTACTCTAATTTTAGAGTACTTCAGATGATTCCACAGAAGATGGAGAAAGAAGTGTCAAATATAATTATGTTTCTACAATTTTTTTTTTGAATGGCCAATGGAAACAGACCCTTCAAGTTCCAAAAAGTGATCACATAAACTCATACCTTGTTAGGCATTTGGTGATCTGTGTAGAAAAAAAAAAAGAAAATCCCTTTCAAATGCTCCAATTGTTGGAAAAATTTGGTTGGAGCTTGTACTGTTTCAAATTGCAAAGCCACGAATCAAAACTAGTAAAAGAAATTAGGCTCATTAGTTCCACCCATTGTCTAATATCAGTTCCAACTACCATTTAATAACACAGAGCTCAACATCTATTTTTTTCCAGACGTAAAATCCTTTTTCTTACTCTGATACCTAAGGTTGAAAAATGACCTTCAAATCTGAAGTGAACTTTGTCATCCAGTTTTGAAGTTTGCTATGTACTTCCACAGTTAAGAAATTTGAGCTTTCATGCTTTGATAACCACTACTTAATTCTTCTGGTTTTCTCAAAAGTCTGTTATTGATAGGCTAGAGCAAGATGCCTCTAAACTAACAAATAAATCTTTAATTTCTTTCTTGGAATAGTACTTCACTGTTTTATTCCCTTTTCTTTTAAAACTTATTAATACCCCATCGACAGTTGCATATGAAGATTTTTCTTTCCCTTTCATTCTGTGTTCCTTGTTCATAGACACAAATTCAACTGCTAACAGAGGATTGGCTCAGCTGTAGACACTGATGATGTAGACATCAAAACTTAGGTGATATGTGTCTCAGCCATTATATCTGTGGCATTATGAGTAATAAACAGTTTATGTTCAACATGGTTAAAGGCAGGTCGTCCTGTTTTCTGTAACTCATGCACTGACCTGTCACAATAATACCAGAATTATTCTTGTAGCTTTTTCATGTGACATGGACACCACCTACTTGTATGAGAAACATACTTCAATCAAGCCATGTCTGAATTTTTCTCACTTAACTTGCATGATAATGTTAAGATGCATTATTATGCTGTCTTTCCAGGTTGCTGAATCTCATAAAGTTGTCAGTGGTTTTTCCATAGTCTTCTGAATGTGTACTATAGCCCCTTCATATCTCTTCAGAATGCAGCTGCTTATCTCATTTTGAAAGTCTGTGGTAACTTTTTATTGCACCAAGCAAGTCATTCATCTTTACTTTCAAGGCCTTTCATAGGTGATCTTTCCTGGCATCATTTATTCATTACTAAGCTGCTGATCTATCTCTTATTAGTCCATTTTGCTAGTCTTCTTTCTCCAATCTTGTCTTTTCAAACAGATAGTTTTGTTCCTTCTCTCAGGATTTTAATTATGCAATGTGTTGGTTGGTACATCACATCTCAATATTTGCTTTTACATTGTTGTTTAGAATGTGTTTCTTTATGGTTCACTTGCTTGTTTGTGTGTGTGTTGGTTTGTTTGTTTTGGTGGGGTTTTTTGGTTGTTTTTTTTTCTGGGTAGAACTATATAGCCTGTCCATGAAGAGTGGCATCTAGAAGTCATATAGGTACTGCTGAAACCCATCAGTAAGCTTCTCTGACTGTCATGGACTATAAAAAAGTCTAAGTTTGTCTGAAGTGGTCTATACAAATATACCCTCTGTTGTGCAGCTGAGTTTTTCGCCAGTGAAATTATCCCCAAAGATAGTCTATATTAATAAGTGTCCATTATTTATCATAGAATCATAGAATAGTTA
>NW_009941634.1:158893-164072 GCF_000696875.1 Nestor notabilis | reverse complement strand
CTGCTGTAGCTGAACCCAGGACACCTGGCTGTGTCCCCTCGTAACTTCTTGTGCACCCCCAGTCTACTTACTGATGGGGTGGGGTGAGAGGTAGAGAAGGCCTTGACTCTGTGTAAGCACTGTTGAGCAGTAACTAAAACATCCCTGTGTTATCAACACTGTTTTCAGCACAAATACAAAACATAGCCCCATAGCAACTGTTGTGAAGACTATTAACTCTATCCCAGCCAAAATCAGCACACAAAATAAGGATTAGGTATACTGGGAATTCAGCACCAAATTTGTTGGCACAATATTTAGTAATCCAACCGGATCTGCATACGTCAAGTACAGAAGACTAAAGTGTCCTTTCAGTACTACTTTTCACTTTCTCATTACTTTGCTATGAGTCTCATAAACTGTATTATCTTTTTAGTGTGAAATGTCAGGGGTGTTGGAACTAGACGATCTTAAGGTCCTTTCCAACCCAAACCATTCTATGATTCTAATGTCCAGGTGCTGAGCTCTGGGAATGTAACCTTTGAATGACAGCTAAAATAGTACTAAGAGAAGAGTCTTTTAGGTATTACAGTGTGCAAAGCAAAGAAAAAGTTTAAAAGATTAATACAATTTGCCAAGAGGCAAATAGAGGGCACTTTTATAATATTTCTTGTTCTTTTTTTTTTCCCTTCCTTTTTCCTTTCTCCCAGGGTCCTTATGGTCCCTTGTTTCCCAAGTAGCAGAACAGTTGGAGTTTAGTGCTAACAGTCAGAAAAGGTTCTAAATCTTCCTATTGCAAGGAGTTGGTGGAACCATGGCCAGTAGACACATGGAGCTCTAGGTTTGGAAGAACCAGTCTTTCTTGGAGTGTCACTGTGCTACTATTTGGAAGCTAGCAGCCAGAATGAATCAATTATAGGGATACTGCCCAGAAAAATATACTAATTAACTTATCCTTTCATAAAGATTTTTTTTTAATTATTATTTTTATTTTTTTTAATCCTAGTAAAAACATCCTGTTGTTTTTCTTTCAAGCCTTGTTCCATCAGATGGAATATTCTCAGGACTTCCGACTCCTACTGCTATGTCCTATACTGCTGTTGGTTACACTAAAAAACTTCCGTCATTTCCAAACCAAAACTGCATCCAGATTAAGTCCAGTTCAGTGGCATAAATTTGTGTTTTAGATTGATGTTTTCTTAACTTAAAAACATTTGTATTACAATGTGTTGTAGAGTTAATTTTAATTAGCATATCAGGCTAGCGTGATAGATTCTTCTGTATTCCCTTCAACGTTTTTATTAGCAGATGTCTCCAGTGAATATGCGTTCTGTAGCTAGATTGTTCATCACGAGGAGAAACATAGAAAGTAACTCAAAGGGCAAATTGTGTTATTGTGGTGCCACAGAAATATGGTTGCAAATAACTTGCTTCGGAGGGCTTAAGTGACTTGCATAGCTTAGAGTAAATTGCTATTTTAACAGGGCAAAGGTGCTGGAATCTGCTCCCTAGCACGTTACACTGTAGTATACAGCATAGTTCAACTTCTTTTGCAGTGAGCTCTGCGACTCGTGCCCTACTATGAAGACATTAAACAACAACTGAAACTTAATTGGTCTTTGACTGGCATTCAAATGTCTGTGATTTATGATGGAAGGGTTTCCTATTTGTAGTCCATCAGTTGTCATCGTAGAAATATTCTTTCACTGGTCTTGTATTGACTAATATTTGGGTAAGAATTACTGCTGTTTCAATTCACAGAATTCCTGTGAGTCAGACTGGTAGTCCCCCTTTTCACCTTGGCTAACAACTAGGTAATACCACTGTCCTTGCGTATTGGGAAGATTTATTCCTCTCTATTTCTGAGTTTTGTCATATGCAATATAATTAACTAAAAACCAAAAATTCAGGAATGACATCAAAATTTTGGAAGATGATGGTTATTGTAAAGAACCCTACAGAGAGATCAGTTAGAAAAATATCCTTTTTTTTCTCCCTGTGTAAATATTCTTAAATCCATGGTAAGAAAGTGTGGCAAGTAAAGACATAGGCTTCTTCTGTAGAAACAAACAAAAATGGAAATTGTGAATAGTGCCATGAATATTTGAACAGCCAAATTCAATTGGTATCAACAGAAAAGAATGTCAGTGTTACGGGAATAGCTGAAAGTCATGCACAGCAGGAGAAGGGAACATGGTCAGGGTGGATGAGTGTCTAGGGCAATGCTACGGGACTTTTTGGGTGTATTTTATGGTAAGATGTGGGGAAAAAATGGACTGTTCTTGTCAAGATTACCTTTGGTTCAGATCCCATCATGTTAGCCACATTTCTGTGCGCTTTGCTTATTCTCCCAGTACAAAATTGTTTTGGACTAGAAAGGTTAGAAATCTTCATTGGTTATGGATGGATTCAGAAGTTGGAATGCAATCAAAATATAAGAACCTTTGAAAAGAAAAAATGAAAGTTAGTTCCTAGAATAGGATTTATTATTAACAAGTTGAAACTTGTTAATAATATGTAAGCTCTACATGAATTCATTTTTATAGTGAAGTTATTCATACTTACTTTGTTTTTAGAGTACGCTGAGCCTTTATTTCAATGATTAGTAAGTGAAGTCATTCATAAAAGAAGTCCTCATGCATTGCAGCTAATGTTTAAGCTTTTTAAAAAAAGTTATTGCATAGTTTAAGAGAACATAAAACGCTGAATATTTCTATGTAATAACATGCCAAAGACAAATGCAAATTCCACTTTTTATCAGCTATCTACAGTGAATATAAGGTTACGTAAAAAAATAATGAAAGTAATACAGATTTACTACCATTATTCTTGCTTATCTTCTGAAGTAGCCATTAAAATCAAATGTTGCCTAGACATTGTCACGTTCTCCCCCTGCTGTTTGTGATAGCTTTAGAAGAAAATCCTCTATATTTTATCATTTAAAGCTCCTTTATATGTAAGTTTACCGACAACAAAGGTAGGAGAGTAATTTTAATTAAAATGTGCAGTATTAGATGCTAGTTGCAGCTCATAATAAAGCCTGAGGAAAAAAACCCCCACTGTTTACCATGTAGTTTTCTAGATGCTAAATGTGCATTTTAATGTGGAAGGGAAAAGCAGAGAGCTCTTCTGTTCTTCAGTGACACTAAACCCAGGGGCTTCAGTTCGCTGCAGCCAAACGCCTCGTAGAAAGCAACGTGAAAAGCTGCAGATTAACTGTATTTAGATGCACTGGGTTGATATAACATCAGCTTGCTTGAATTAATGTCCTGTGACAAGCCCTCCCTTGCAAACCTTTAGAAGCAAACTATTTCTTTGTCTACAGTTTTAAGCTTGGCTACAGCCTCTGGTAGATTCTGAATTGTTTCTTACATACCGTTTTTTGGACAAAGTCGAATCATCATCTCTGAAGGACTACCCAAAGGGTATAAACCAAATTGCTAGTGGTTTATTCAGCTTTGACACTTCTCAGTGTGATCCTTACTGCCTTTTGTAAACAAGCAGGCAAGGGAAAGGCTCCAGAGACTTTCTTCTATTCATTTCTGTAATAGTTTTCTTGCCACGGGAGGCTTAAGAAGATTTGTACTGCCTGCTTTCTTTTCATTAGCAGTGAGTGCAATGCTGTTGGGTAAGTTAATGTGTGAGACTATAAAAGGAAAAGCACAGGAATTGGAAAGGAAAAAAAAAATGTGTATTTTCTCATTGATCTATTTTTAATGTTATTTTTCTTGATTTATTCTGTATGGGGTGCAGAATAAAATAAAGTAACATGTAACAGTTGAGGTACGTTCAGTTATTCTCAGCCAGAGAGAGAATTAGAATGTAGCTGTAGTCTGTTTCTTGAATGCAATACTATGCTTCACTGGGTTTTGGCAGCAGCATGTTAGAATTCTTGTTATTAGACTGACAAAGAAACCAGACTGAATTTTCAACAGAATCATACTTCTTGTCATGAAACGTAATAATATTTAATGATTTATTTGTATTCCTGTATGCAACAAAATGCCTCAATCTGTGAGCCTTACTTTGACCACTGTATTGCACTAACCTTTTATACTTGAATTACCTTTATTTATCTTTAAATTATTTACTATTTCATTCTGAATGTTTACTTTAATGAAAACAGAGGACATTTGTTGAGAAAACCCTTAAGTTTGGGAAATGCATTTATATTTCCCTTCATACAGTAGATGTTTTCATCAGATTAAAATTTGACTCTGTGTAGAAGCACTTCAGTAGTTAGTTTGTGTGTTGTGACAGTTAATGTGTAAATCTACATCTGTATATATACACATAATAGCATTTAAAAAAATAACACTATACCATTGTTATTATAATTTTCCTGAAATCTCTGGGCTCATAAAATTTGTTACAAACAATGCAGAATAAGTAATGAATATAAATTAGCCTTAGAGAATAGTGCTTTTAGAGGGGGATTAATAGTTTAAAATTTGTATCTGATGGGCTGGTGGATGATAATTCATGCAGGACAATATGTGTTAAGAAGAATGAAACTGATGATAAATACTAATAGTCATTAAAAGATTACTGGATGCTATATCTCTGAACTTTTTAATCAAGCTGCTTTTCCTTTGTCCCCCAACACACACTTAAATTTCTCTTCTGGGATATAAGGAATACAATAATGACTGAGGAAAAATGCTGGTAACTCAGCTGAAACAATTCTTTTTTGAGAGGGTAAGCACAACTCTTCTCTGCCTGATAGACCAGATATTCAAGATTTATAAAGCAATTTTTTAGTGAAATGTGTGGGGTTTTTTAAATGCCAAGTTTTACTGTTTTTTCCAGATAGTTACCAGTTAATTCCTGGACGTTTTGAAATATTCAAGCAAAGATAACTGTTGATAGATGTAACGCAGCACTATTTCATATTTATAGAAATCACATTACCTCCAGCCATACTTGTCAGCAGCTCTGCTGTTTTGAATCCCAGTTGCCCAAGAACTGTAGCATGAAGCATTATCAGTATGTGGTATCATTAATCAAGAAACCAGTTATACTCTGTTTTATTTCTATTTGCATACCCATGACTATAAATTACCAGTCACAGTTACTCAGCCCTCAGAACACTACAGTCACTGCTTGATGGTTTACTTGTATTCTATTTGTGTTGTTTTACTAAGAGATGTGACTCACTAGAAGCTAACACAGATCATAGCCTAAAAATGGCCCTCACTCA
>NW_009941634.1:157335-158862 GCF_000696875.1 Nestor notabilis | reverse complement strand
GCGTTGTAGGGAAGTAAAACCTCTTAGTAAAAGTTGTATAGGGGAGTAAATGCTTCTTAGGCAAGTATTTGACTTTCAGATGGCATTATAATTTGTAAGATGCAGTTCTTTTTTGTCTAGAAAACGTGACTTTTTCTCTTCCTGGTATTTTATTTTTGCTAGCTACAATAGCTCAGTAATGATTTGGAGAAGAGAGCTTCTTGTGAAATCTGGAAGTCTGTTTGGTTGCGGTGCAGGGGCAGTTACAGTTTGCTCCAAAATCTTGTTCCCTGGCATAATAATCAAAACATGTCTGGATAATATGTACGAGCAAATATACAGACAAGCAACACATGAACACATTTTATTGAATTTAACATGATTAATCTCTTGCCCTCCTTATGAAATGTGCATTAGGGCTGCTGCAGCTATTGACTTTATTTTTCTTTTCCCACTTCCTTGTATTGTGTGCATTGATCTATCTTCATTAAAAATTTTATCCCATGGTAAGCATGGGATAAAATTCTTGCATCACTGAAGTCAATTCATCGCCCTGTGCAGTACTCATACTGCAGTGTGGAAGGCAGAGGATGAAGGGAGAATTGCCACAGTGCTCCAAGCTTGAAGTTTTGTAGCCATACGCTGCAGAAGTGGGTAGTGACATAGAGGTGCTTATACTCAAAGAGAATTCAGTGTAATTCTGATTCATTCCACCTTGCTCTACCTTTCAAATATTTTGTAAAACATTTAACTTAAAAAATGCAGTGTGGTACCTTAAGAATGCCATTTTTGTAAACTGATAATGATGATAGGTGTATTTCTGCTGCTGCAAGCAATTCTGTGAACTTTTTTTCTTTTTTCCTTTTAAAGGTCCTTGCTATGTACAGTTTTTTTATAAGACATTTTCTTATCATAGGAAAAAAAAAGATCTTTTGCATAGCCTTTCAGCAGAATATAACCTGTAATAATTTTTTGTAGAGACGATTCTTAACAGTCTCCAAAGACTCTGATCAGTGTTCTTTATTCACTCAAACTCCCATTGAATTCAGTAGGCATTTTCATGATTAAAAAAACCCAGAAAAGAATGATGAATACAGTTCACTTACTCAAATGCAAGCACATCTTTCAGGCTATATTTTCATAACAATCTGGTTATTACACACAGGAGAAGCCTAAGCTCTCATGCATTATTTGGGTGCCAGAAAGATGGGATCTACTCTTTTAGAGCTATTTGTTATTTTGACAGTGTGGCTCCAAGCTACATTGCACTAGATAAACCCTTAATATTATATAACAAATAATGAAGTATTGCCGCTTCACTACCTCTCTTCACATGATTAAAAGAGATTAACTTTGCTTAACATCACTTTATATTAATTCCTGATGCTATACCTGCTGTTGAATCCTGATGTTGATTTTCGGAATATGTGTATTGGATTTTTCTTCTCATTATAACACAGTCCTCGTTACAGCACATTGAACTAAAAACTAGTCATCTTGTCATATGGTATGACACCTTTTAAGGGAAAGAATGATTAGGAAATTGGA
>NW_009941634.1:149912-157304 GCF_000696875.1 Nestor notabilis | reverse complement strand
GAGTTCCTAACATTCCTTGTGTTAATTAGGTGACTCCTAAGGGGACAGGGGGTCCAGAGAGGATAGTTAGAGGACAGCATAAACTCCCAGAAGGGGAATGGGAAAACCTTAGTGTACCGCCATGTGTCTCAAGAGAGAAGACTGAACATCTTTGAAAAAGGACAGAGAGGTATGTGAGATAGAAGTAGACTTTGTGACATGGGAAGCTTGCTTGAGTCCTGTCAGACATTGAAGATGGCTTGTGGAGTCCATTAATAAAGAGGAAAATCATGTAAGATTATAGCCCAAAGGAGGAAATGATGTATGAGACAAGCTTTCCAGAGATGTGAAATGGGTCTCCCAGAGGTAAGAGCTGGCTCAAAAGGAGCTGGAGTGGGCATAGGAATCGAAATGTATTGGAGGAGAAAGAGTTTGAGTACACTTTATTAAGTCCCCAAGAAGATGTTTTGTACTGTGATTTGAAAATTCCTTGGTTAGCTATAGCATCAGCTGAAGGTCCAGAAGGCCTCCGCAGAACCATCTGTGCCATTAGGGAATGTTACAGGGTAGAAGGATGCAGATGGATTCCAGTTCTCTCTCCTCTTCAGGCTAATGAGAAGGGAGCCATCTTCAGTCTGAAAGTGATGTACCTATGTTAGTATGTGCTGTCACCAGCTAATTTTTTTGTGTCATGCCATGACAAATTGGATACACAGGTTCTGGACTGGACGTCATTGGATACCACCTGGGTTGGAGAAAAAGCACTGGGATAGACCTTCCCTATGTTATCCAGGTCATCCCTAGAACACCATTGTGCAACGTGATGTTTCTGTGAAACAAATGCAGACAAAACTGTCTTGATTTCTGAAGTATGCAAGTGAAGCTTTGTCCGTTAGTGCTTTCAAAGGAAGCCGGATAAGATTTTTTATAAGTCTTTAGATAAATTCTGTTTATGTAGAGAAGATATCAGATAAAAGTGGTTGTTTTTTTATTTCATATCAATACTCATATTGTAGGATGAAATCTGATTTATCTTTTCTTGGAGTGATTCTCAATTAAAGCAGGGACTTTGAATTTTCAGCTACAACAGGAGCTTGCTCAGATTTCAATCTTCTATCAGGAACTGTCTACCCATCTGTTGGTTACTCCTGCAAGAGCTGCCTTTCTGGACTTGTATAATTCAATTAGGAAATTGTCTTGTAAGGAAGAGATGATAAATGACCATCAGATGATTGCTTTGTTAATGAGGAGATAATGGTTTCTGAAAGGTATGTAGATAGGATGGTGAGGAGGAATGCTAGTTAAGGGTATAATTTATTTGCATTGTTCATAAAATTTGCTAGATTATGAAAACATGAAGTTTTTAATGAATGTGATAGGATTTATTCTTTATTGCCTTTGGAGTTGTCAAATGTATGAATGGAATTTGCTGTATAAAGAGAAGTTTCATCAAGGAATAAATTTTCCGCGACATACGAGAGAGATGTAGTGGAAACTCTATAACTAAAAGCATTATATTTGCGATGCTTGTTAAGTTGTACATTATTGTATTGAAGAGAAAGAGTTCTTTCAGTTGTATTAATTTGCTTTGGGCATTTTGCCCTGTTGCAATGAGAAGAGAATGCTGGGAAAAGTGAAGTTATTCCGGTATATTTATTGGGATGCTAACTTCATCTTTAAGAGTAGGAAAGTCCTTTGTACAACTTCTTTTTATGTAACTTCAGTTCTTCCCAATAATGGCATAACCAGATCTTCGTCTGCATTGAGGCTTCTGTTTCAGAGCTCTACCTGATCTACTCTGTCTGTTTAAGACAAAGGATATTTATTGCTTTTATGAAGAGGCCTAAGCTTTCCAGGATTTATTTTGAAGTGCGTCTGGAGACTATTCTACATGTATTCTGCCTGTCTTTTTCTGTTTTGCTGTCCTTATTTCCTGATGCGTTCTCAAACATTTATTCTCCAGACAGTTGTTCCTGGCTATTTTTCCTTCCTTTTGAGCTGCGTGTAAGAACAGTTGCTATTACACATCCTCGTGTACTGCCATGTGCTGCGGACAGTATAAGTAACTTACAGACATAGTTTATAGACTTAGCATATGAGATTAGGCTCTACTTATATGTGCTTCATCATATGACAGAAACAGTGCAAATAAAAATGGGAATGAAAAGGATTAATATGTGGTTCAGAAAGAGGAAATGCTAACCAGCACCAAAATCAAAGCAAAAATGCATTTCTCTCTTGAACTTGAGTACTTTACATGAGATTTAAAGATCATATGTATGTGTGTATATATATTTCACATAACATATATATATATATAGTATATTTTAGATACGTGTTAAACAAGAACAATTGCTGGCTAAGAGTAGCTGTGCTCACATGAACAGAGTTCCACAGAGAACTTTTCTTTGTAGAAAACCAGTACAGTTAGGTCTGACATATCTTGATAGCTGTTTTCATGGGAACTGTTGAGAACTTTAATTCAAAGCAATATTATGTCGGGATGCATTACAGCTCTAGCTGCATTCCCAGATCAACAGACACTTCTCTCACAGGCCTACTTGAAAGATTTTAGCAAGGTGTTTATCTGTGATAAGTCTTTATTGCTCCTGATATGGAAGGTCCTTGGTGACCAGCCAGAGCATCTTTATCTATGTCATTTGTCCTATTCAGGTGTCTTCCACAACTGCTGTGTTGAACTCAGCAGATTTATATTGTTCAGGCTTGATAAGTGCTTCATTGATCAGTTTTCTTTCCATGAAGAGAGAATGCAGTAGAATAATATAATCTATGCTACTTTGACTTATGCTGACTGAGAGCAACGCAACACAATGCACCTTTTTTTTCTGAAATTTCCGCAGGCTAGCCATGAACAGGTACATTTTATGGTCCATTTGGCATGCTCTGTATATCTGTTCATACTAGAACTGATATCCTTTTTATCAAAGTCCATCTTTCATGTCATTATGTAGCATTTTATTTTATGTTTTTTGTCAAGCAGAGAACTGGAATGGTACCCATTAACACAAGAAGTCACTTTAGTCTCCCTGTGATTAGACTGACTTGGTTCAGCACCTCTTGGATGAAACAGCTATATAAATCTTTAACCTCTGTAGAAGTGCCCTTTAAATCAATAAGAATAGATGGAAAAGGATTAATGTGTTGTAATCACTTGAGAATGCTTCTGTTCATGAGGTTGGCAAGTGTTTGTGACCAGTCAAGCGATTAACAAACATCTGTGGCAATTCACATCTTTAATACACATTTAGTTGGTTTTAGCTAGTCTCTCTTCATTGACTTTTCAGCACAAAAAGAGTAACTGTTTCAAGGGTGGAAGGGGATTTTTTTGTATCTGCCATCTTAGGCACCTATCTTCCCATACAGCAAAATAGGTATGTGATAGCTGGATCTGGATTCCAGGTCAGTGTCAAGTTTACTTTTTGTCTTTAAACAGTGACCTGCACTAGGAAAGAATCACCTGGTTTCTATCAAACTATTTTACCGCTGGAGATCCTTGGGGCTACAGAAGATAAGACTGATATGTTGGAGGGAGGGCTATTACCTTCTCACAGTTCCAAGGTAGATAAAGCTCAAGAATATGTTGCCGTTGTAACAGAGGAGGCCAGAAGAGTTTCTTTACACATTCTGAAATTTCTTCTAGGTTTTACTTTGAAGAATAAAACTGTCCCATGAAAAAATTATATGAGAACTTTCTTGGCTGGGAGAAGAATGACTTTTTTGTATGAGCAAATAGGCTCACTGGGTCTGGGAATGGCAGCTGGAGGATCTGCTTCAAAGAAAACTGAGACAAGCAGCTATCTTGCCATCAGGACAGGTTTCTGGCACTGTTGCCACTCTTGAAGGAATCTGTTTTTATTAGGTGTTAGGTATATTAATTAGCATTCATTTATTCTTTAATCAAGCCGTTTTCTTCTTGATGTAGCAGAAGTACTTCTACTACATAGACATCGTGGTGTTGTAGTCTCCTAGCAACAGAAACTTTTCTTAGGCTGACATTTGCTGTCTCAAGAGTTCTGTAGTTCTGTGTCCAAATTACTTTGAATAGCCTTAATTTTCCACAGAGTTCCTAAAATTTAATCAATCTCATCTTTTGTTAGTTTGATTTTCTAACAAAGGCATCTGATTAAGTTATTTCCTGAGCCTTGGTTACAGTATCATTGCAAATGTGAGTATTTTAGATCATACCACAGAAAAAAAGAAAAGAAAAAGTCTCAGCCCGTTTTGCCTGCATCTTGAATGGGTTATATTACTAAGATATATTCATAGAATCATGGAATGGTTTGGGTTGGAATGGACCTTAAAGATTATCTAGTTCCAATCCCTCTACCATGAGCAGGACATCCACAACTTCTCTGGGCAGCCTGTTCCAGTACCTCATTGTTTCTCAGGCATCCTCAGAATCAGTGATCTTGAAGAGAACTTCTGCAGTTATCTTTTAACTGACACAGAGCCTTTGCAGTTATTGTTGGTCAAAGCCATTGATCACTGATAACAAAATTTGTACCAGATGGTCTCACTGCCTGACATTTGGAAGTGGTAATGGAATGAAAGTTGAAATGTCTGTTTGCAGACTTCTGGATACTTTCTGTGGTCATAAGGGTGCTCTGCTTTACATCTAAATAGATAAATTCAGAGGGAAAATTTAGGACCAGAAAAGTCATGAAGTCTTTGTTTATGCAAAACAAATGCATATCAGTGGAGAATGGCAACAGTTACTCATCCGGGTCATAGACAGGGAGAACCTCTGAATGTGTTGCATCAAGTGGACCACTGAATACTCTGCAGGCTTATTGCCACCTTTATTCCTGTGAGACTGGCTCAGAGCATCTGAATATCAGAGTATCTGCCTGGAATTACAAGCAGACCTGAAAGTACTGGCATCAGCAATTACATGTATGCAGCAAGTACACATAGTGTATACAACAGAGTTGTCCTATACCCTAATGTCCTAGCTGTGTGTCCTGTGGTTATGTCCAGGAGTGACTGTCATGTGGTGGCCAGATTGCAGCATCAGGTTTTCAAGGCTACCTGATATTTGGAAATTTTGGACAAATGTGTGTGTTCAAAATATTCTAGGATCACGGTTTCAGGAAGAGAAGAGCTTGAGTATAGGAGAAATAAGATGCATGCTAAATTTGGACAGAACATCCTCATGTTGATCTCTGAGTTACCGCAATTCATTGTGATCAATACAGCCATTGAATGTCTGAACTGGTGCTTACCTTGCTTATTTCTGTCTGGCCTATAATGATCTTTATGCAGTCGTACACCTTCAATTAGTTCTACAAGATTTCTGTTCTTACCTATGGAACTGCCTGTGTGTTACTGAGGAGTATGTTCTCCCAAAGTGCAGATCCCTTAGTTCCTGTCTATCACTTTGTATGTATGTATAAATAAGAATTTAATGTAGTACTGGATATGGAGGAGTTGTACATCTGCAAGTAGGATTTGCCTTATGGTTACTATGGCACAGAGAGGCGTGATGTTTTTACCCATTCCTTGTTAAATTTCTAGCTTCTCAATGAAAAACAAATTATTTGATTCTTGGCTCTTGATAGTTTTATCAGGAGCAGTTGCTGGCAGTAAATTATGTATTTCCTCCTCATGCATTTGTACAAACCATGCAGGTATTTTTAGGAAATTGGGTGAATATAATGCGTGGATTAATATGAGAATATTATGGGTTTTTTTTTCTAGACATTCTACCTGCTCAACCTCTGGTTTGGCCTTATTTTTTATCCAAGTGCCATACGGTCTACTGCTTCCTTGAGATTCTGACACCGCTTTGGCACTTGGGAGTGCCTAGTCCTGGTTATAACCCATGCAGCTCACTTTATGGTATTTTAAGACATACTGCAATCACAGTAACAGTCTTTCTCTTAGTTATATATGTTGCATAAATACCAGGTTTTTATATATGAAAATGCAGTATGTTCTGTATATACTATGGTTGTAATAATACTTTGTGGCTTTCTGAATCAAAATGTTTTGAAGTAAATGGGGAGCCAGTTATCTGTACAGATGTGTACTTGAGAGCAAGCTGGTTCCAGGATACTCAACAGTTACTAGCTTGGGGAAACTCCTCACAAATAAATAAAATAGCGCTATCTTCTGAATAAAACATTTAAAAATTGAAATCACCTTTTCGTAGCTGCAATAAGAACACCCAGACCTGGAAGAGCTGTGATATTTTTCTTGGAATGTGAATCACAAAGTTATGTGTCACTTTTTGAGTTGATCTGCTTATGCGGCCCTTTATATGAAGGTCATGCCTTTCAGCTTGTAGACATTATCCTATTACGCTATTGAGGAAAAAAGGTAAAAAAAATACCAATGAACAGTCATAATTAAAATTATGGAAGCTTAAGAAAATCCCCACAAGAAACAGGTGGATGTTGGGGTTTTTTTTGTATTTGTTCTTCCCCTTCAAAATCTGTTGTTTCTTGTCTTGACTAGAAGGGCTCTGTTCAAACTTACTGTGAAGAATGCCATGACATCAAATTATCAGTTTCTCTGGAACATGGCATGAAGTGTGGACATTTCCCTGTATCTTTTTATGGATGCATGTTGAGTCGCTCACTTTCTCACGTCCTCCACTGTAAGACTATCATTGTAATTCATAATGAAGATCATATTGGTAGAACTGTGATATTAATGAGCTTGTAAATTTCTTGTACTTCTGAATTTCACATATTAAACATGAATTCGCATAAAACTTCATGTCAGCTTTATGAAACTGATCAACATTTGTGCAAGAAAAACATGTTTCTACTTTAGAGGATGTTTGATTGAAAAAATAGATTCTCAAAATCAAGTTTCGTTACTGCTGTGTAAAATACTTTATTATTACTGTCTTAGCACTCCTAGTACTTACATTTGTAGAAACACACTTCATGAGAGTATTACCAAAGAAAGCCAGTTTATGTACTAGAAAATAGTCTGTCAGTCTTTTCATGGAAAAAAAAAATAAAAAATGCCTTGTGCTTCCATATTTTTATTTTGTTTTTTCAATGTGTGGTTAATATTTTTATTAATTGCAGGTATATACTTTGCCAATGAAATAGAAGTGTTCCTTTTACTCTTGTGATTACATTAAAAACTTAAATAGCATTTTAAATTTGAAAGCATATGATTTGCTTTAATTTGGTGCCCTGAATTTTGTATTCTGCTAGTTAAGCAACAGACCTACAATTATCTGACAGAGGCTGCCTTCTTGACATTTTCCAGCTTATTTTTTGTCCTCAAGTAGAGCTGTGTATTTTGCATAAGCTTTAGATAATCATGTAAACTAGTTGCATCATTGAAGTATTTTTATTTCAAATTCAAATACATTGAGGGTTGCATACATGAGCTTAAAATAGTTTTTGCAAATCTTCTAATCTAATGTCTATC
>NW_009941634.1:93566-149881 GCF_000696875.1 Nestor notabilis | reverse complement strand
TCTTTCCCTCACCTTCCCTATCAAGGCAAAAATCTATTTAAATTTAAATATACAAAAATATGTGAGCCACTTAGACTACATCTGCAGAAATTTAAGTATTGTTATAGTGTACATTATTGCATAGTGTAAAAAGTATCCATACTTTTTTTTTCCTTCACTTTACCATATGTTCTGCATCCTCACTCCCATGTTGCATTCATTGTTAGGTGCAAATAATTGTGAACAGTTCTGCTAGGGTAAAGCAACAGGACTCTTCTGAACAGTTAATTATTTGTAGAAGTTTTGAAAGGTCTGGTGTCCTGGGCGGTTAGAGATTCTGGTACAGTTTTTGCTGAAAACACCAGGTGTACTCTAAAATTGCTTACTTCTTCCTAAAGGTTAATGTTAACCACTAGTGAATAAGCTGTTTCTTTAAGATCCTGCTGAGTAGCAGAACTGCTCTCAGTTTTCTCATAGGATCAAAATACAGATCTATTGGACTGTCAGGTATAAAAAATGATAGCTGTATATCATACTTAATTCAGCTCAGGCCAAAGCACTGACATATAATACAGTGATATAGGTTGTGCATGCACAGAACATTTTACAGATGAGTATTTGTCTCTTCCCTTCAGCTGTCAGCCCAGATACATCATCATATATCATTATCACTTCTAGCAATGACACTGTAACATCTTCAGCAGTAGTATACTTACCATGCACATACAAATATAATATATGGTAGTTACTTCCCTATGGAGTATTCCAAAGGCAGAGCCACCTCATTTCAGGATTAAAATACCTTACTTCTTTCTTGTATCATAAATTAGTCAAGTTTGTATTGGTGCTCAACTTGTTCAACCCATGTACTCTTCTTGATGTGAGAGTGCAAAGGTGTCCTCATACTGCACTGAGACCTAAAGGTATCCTTTGCATGTAAATACCTTTTAGAAAAAGTTGTGCTAAATTAGCAAAAGGGGAAACATGAAAAACCCAGGGAATTAAAATTCTCAAATTAGGTCAATTTCCTATGTTGCAAGGTGAAGAAAAGAAAATACCAAAAGTTTTCCAAATCACACTCTTCTTAATTTTCTGAAAGACTGCCAGGATTTGGAAGGTATTTGGGCGCCCAGAGATCCAAGTAGCTACCTTTGGGTGACAAAGGACACCTAGATGCTTTGCCCCATACAGAAATTTCCTTTCAGTTTGTCAGTTCTCTAACTTGGCTGCTTTTGTTAATTACACAAAGTGTTTATCTACATTTTGCAGCACCTATTAAAATTAAAATGCGTTTTTAAAATTTTGCTTTCAATTGCCCAATAGGAAACTTCTCTATGACCTGCTAATTTGTCTGAAAATCTGGTTCAGTTACAGTCGTTGAACTGCCAGGAAAATTGTATTCCGTTTGGTACAGACTCTTTATGGAGAAAGATTTTTGTAGAGCAGGTAAAGCTGTCACAAGAAGTGTGAACAATTAAGTGTTCATCTGTTGATTGTTCCTAGTTACTGCTGTCTTACAGGGGGTTGTTTGATTTCGTTTAGAGATAATGTGGTTGCTTGTCCAGTGGATAGCCAAATAAAACCGTCAAATTAATTTCCTATGAAATAATGAGCTGTAGTTAAATAACTATAAATAAGAAGATATATTACTATATATCTCTATATATGTATATAGTAACTATGAATAATAACTATACATGATAATACTTTGTAAGGGTAATAGTTGTCATTGGTAAGAAAAGTATATGTAAAAATGTAATCATAGAAAATGCATGTATGTTAACTGTAGCTATTAAAATATTGGTAAACAGCTGTAATCTTAATTCCCAGTTTTTCCGATGACTAAATAAAGCTTAAGTTGACAATCTGTAAGCATTAAAAAAAAATATTAAAAAAAAATTGAGATAGATATGCTTATTTTCTATAATATCCTTTCTTATCCATATAAAAGTTCCTAAGGACTACAAGATTAGCCAAACAGGAAACAATTAAAAGAGAAGTGCGCCTTATGGGTGTGAAAACAGCTCCTCAAGTCTTTTCTTTGTCTGTTTATTTAGTCAAAGAATAAAGATAAGAACCAGTAAATTTTGAACATTTCCAGGGTCACCATTTCCCTGGGCAGCCTATTACAGTGCCTGACTACCCTTTAGGTGAAGAAATTTTTCCTAATACAGTGTAAACTGGATATGGAATCGTAATCCATGTTATGTGGAGATTTCTGCCCCTTAGTTAGCTGTTGAGTTACAAATTTGCTTGATGGAAATAACTTTATTATAAACAAATAATTTTAATTCTAAATTCAAATCTGAATCAGTTAACCTTTTCATGGGAGAAGGATATGCTTTCTGTGCTATTTAACAGATACAAAGGTCAGGGATTAAAGCTCGACAGAATGACATCCGTATGTCCATTTTTGAAAATAAAATTCAACTTTTTGCATTAATATCCCTGGATCTCTCCTAGTGCAAGTTTTTAAACAATATAAAAGGGGGACTAAAACTCAGATGAAGTGTTTTAAATGGTTGAAATAAGACTCATGGTGGCCTACTTTGAAACTCATTTTGGCGGCTTTACTTAATTTAGTCTTTTCCTGAATAAATGCAGCAGAGTAAACTGGTAAGTAACTATCTAGTACAAACAATACGCAGCTGATCTTGGAACCCTAAGTAATGCTTCAAAGCAGTTGTACTGCAAATTGCAAGAAAATGAATCAAGAATAGGATGGGAAGTTCTATTTACTTTCCTGTGTAAGTTCTTGCTTATGTGGCGTGTACCTGACCTTACTGTTATTTTGCCACAGCCACCTTGTATTTCACTGGGTCCTAATATATGTAGATGGAAAGTGTATTTGTCTTAAGCTGTGAGAATTTCAGGACAGATGGATGAACAGAGAACATCACTTGAATTCTTTGAATCCCATCTGGTTGGTAAGTACTAACAGGACAGAAGGAACATATGTAGCTTGCCCTGTGTCTTGCCAGGAAACACATTAGACTGGCATGGTTCAGGGGTACATGCATCCAGTTTTGGAGATACGGTGTAGATCTTTATAGATGTGAGAAATTCTCACTGATAGCAAAGGAAGATTTAACAGTCCTGCCGAAATCCTAGGCAATTGTTGATCTCTGAAGCTGATATATGTGGGACATGCAGAATATGACTTCTGACATCATCTTGCCAACAGCGAGTACATGCAGACACTTGTTGAACTAACTTCATGTCAGTTTTTTTACCTGACCTGCATCTGAAGTAGGAAGAAGACTTTGGATTGGAAGAAATAAAAAACATAGGTTAGACTGTGTGAGGCAAACTTTGTTCTAGGCTACTGCTGCCCTCCACATCAGAGAGTCCGGTTCCCTGACAAACTGGAACTGAAAATAAGCAGAAAAAACATGTCCCTGAAGGGAGGTGAAGCATGAAGCTGGTGCTCAAACTGCCTGGTTCATTCCTTGCTTTTTCCCCATCCTCTTTCCAAGGGTCAGATCAGCACAGATGTGTTTCAGCCCCCATGCAACTGGGTGCCATTGGGTGCTCAGCATCATGCCACAACACAGATGTGACTTACTGACGTACACTAATGACACAAGGCTTGTGAGATTGCCCTTTCTGTACCCAGTCACCAGTAAGTTCATGCTCAAAGGTGAACAAGTCTTAGCAAGGGTGTATAGAGGGTCAGTGAGACGCTACTGTCAATCTTCACTAGGCACATTAGATTACAAAGAAAGTATGTGAGAGGTCAGCTCAAGGTAGCTATTCCGTAAGAGTGTGATTTGATTAAGACCAGGCTGTGGCCTAGCTAGATGGAGCAAGAGTTGATGTGGAGATTTTTGCTGTTAATTTAAGTGGGAGCACAATCTTTTGCCAGCCTGCAATCTTTATCATTTATAATTTGTGATTTCATTATTAAAGCGAGCTGTTCGGTGAAGTGCAGAGGCAGAATTTCTATCGATTATTAGACAGCTAGTACTTTATCTTTGCTTCTTATTTAAATATAAGCATGTTTATTAGTTGTCAAGCAGCTGTGCACTCAAGCATATAAATAGCATTAGGAAAAGAGGCATTTAACTTTTAAAATCTAAATTTACTGTCTGCATAAAAATAGATTTTCTTTGAAGATTGTTCGTATTCAGCAAATTAAGCTGGGTTTTTTTGGTCAGGCTTTCACTTTACTACCTTTTTAACAGCAAGATAAAATATCCATTGAAACCACAATTATAATGAAATGGCACAATATAAATAGATGACTTTCATCATAATGCACTGGTTTTAGAAATGTTCATAATTTAAACAACTATGTTCCTTGACTTCTCGCCAATTAAGTTTAGTCATCTAGGACTGTGAATTTTAATGAGGAAGCTCAATGGTCTCTTACAGATATGATCTGTTGGCAGGAACACAGTCGAACAAGGAAAGGTTTAATCTTTTCCCGTTATTTCTATAAGTATCATAAAAAAAGATAAGAGAAAATAAAAAATTAAGTGGCAGAGGAAACAAAACCACTGTACAGAAAATGGTTTATAGCTTTATGTAGATAGAATATATATCAGAAATCTTTTCTTACTACCTTTTGAAATCAGCATGATACACTTAAAAGATACAAGACATGTTAAGAAGACTTATGAGAAAATTAAAGTAAGAAGCAAACTGTAGCCAATAACTGTTACTCTCCGATTATTCAGGCAGTTCTAATGAACATTTTCACAAGAATCATAAGGAAAAAAAATAAAAATAAAAATAGGAATGACATAAGATACTTCAGATAGTAAACTGTGGTCCCTGTACCTACCTTTCAGTGGCCAAGCAGAAACCCCCTGGGGATTAGAATTAGATAAGCTAAATGACTAACAGCTGTCTCACAGGCATGAGACTAGATAAAACAACCAAGCTGTAAATCTGTGCAAACTGCATGAAAGGCTACATAATGCAAATTGATTAGTTTAGGACTTGCATTGATGCGGTTGTGAATAAAAATAACTGACCAACAAATCCTCTCCTAATTTTAACAGCTACTGAAGAGAAAAACTTAATAGATGGGTCATTATGAGGTATGAGTCTACAGTGAATTTACATTGTGATAAAAGAAAAAAAACCCTGAATTACTAATCCCCATGAAGTAAGAGTTCTAATCTCTGTGCAGAAAGGCAAATATTTGAGGTTTTAACTTGGATTGATAGGTAGCTTTCATGGAATACCAGTGTCCTTTGCATTTTGTAAACATGAGAAATACGAAGACCTATTGATTTACATTCAAAGATAGAATATATGATGTGGCAAACAGTAGTTAGATCATAAACTATCAAAATGTAACATACAGTGTTAGGACTGATTAGTTTTCTGCTGTTTCAGGTTTATAACATTTGAAATTAAGAATGGTAGAAGCATTGGCTTAATTATTTGAGTTTCTTAAACCTACAGAACCTGATGTTAAATCTGTTACATAATATTTCTTGTGTATGCAAAATTGTATGTCTTTATTCAGTTGAATTTTATCACATAAAAATTAACACCATTTAATGAGCGCTTTATTTGTATGACATTTGTGAGTTGTAAAATTTTATGTCATAGCTAGTAAGAGGTACTAACCATGGGATGATAAAACCACAATAATATCAGTGACCTATATTCTTTCTTTAACTACTATGCCTTTATTTCATCTTACTCTATATTTATGGACTGCTACATTAATATTAATGTGGATTTGTTCTGTGCCATATACTAAAAGAAAGTGAAGTTTCATCAAATTGTCAGGCTCTTGGCTGCAACCTCCTTGTATGAAGTGCGCAGTTCTCAAAGCTTTGGGTGTCGAGTAATATGCTTTTGTGATGTATTTGAATGCAGATAGATAGAAAATTGTTCTGCCTATTTTTAGAGTCAGCCAGAAGTCATATAGCCATCATTTGCATAAAAGTAAAGCCCAAGGTAATAGGCAAGTGGTAGTGAATCAGGTGCTATTGCAGCCATACAGCTTCTGGCTAGGTAGAGCACAAGCAGAATAAATTAATTTACACTGTTTCTCCATGCTGTTGCCTAAGTTCCCACAGCCCCAGAGCACATAGATACCTATCTCACCTACATGCCCTGAGAATCCACTATCGAAGAGTTTCTCTGCTTCTACCCCTGCAAGGCCTGATATGTTTTGTGTCTTTCTAATACCGGTCACTATTGTGATAGAGCACCTGTAATCCCAGTTCTAAAGCCAATTCACTATGTCTGTGCTACTTAAACGCTCACTTGACTTGAATAAGATTTCCCTGTGTGATAACAGTAATTGTTGGTCTATAGAGAGTCCTGGTCTCTCTAACCCAGCAGGCACTGATTAATACAGCATTTCAGTTGTTTCAGTGTGAAGGAAGAAGTACAAAATTGTATTTCAGTTTCCAAAATTTTACTGGCACACCAAAAATGTATACAGAGGGTTTGCAATACTTTGGATTTCTTTCACTGCTTCTGTGACATAGGAAGAAGTTTTTGATTGTAACTCATGAATGAAAAATGCCACAACCTCAGTAGTTGTTATTGAGGATGACAATTACATTACTGTACACCAGAACTTATTCTAACCTGTTGGTTTGTGTATTCATGTGCTGTACTCCTGTTGAGGAGAAAATGTAGTCTTCCACTTCTTAGAGGAGTGCTTAAGCCATCAGTATGCTAGGTAACAGCTGCATATCTGAGTTCTTGTTCACTGTATTTTGGGGAGTAAAAGCGATTCAAGAATTCAGTACAAATTAATGAAGATACTTCATACAGGTAAAATTGAATTTTGGCACAGAGTAAGTCCAGTTTGACATTCACTGGAAAAACAAACAAACAAGCAACAAAACCCTAACCCCCTCCCAAACAATCTCAAAGAAGAAGAAAAAAAATACAGGATTTGTGGAAATGAAATAATGTATTTTGTTCTGAGGCATAGATTGTGCATTTATTACATTATTTCCTCATGTACAGCAAATAATGTTAGAAACCTTAAAGTTCTGTAGCCTTTTAATATTATACATTAGTTCACTCACTGATTTTCTGTAGCAAATGACATGTAGATACATCTCCCAGACTATTTTCCCCCATCTTTCCTAAGAGGCAGTGATTCTGTTTTATTTTTTTTTTTATTTCTGGTCACATTAACTCCCTGGCTGCTACAGCCATATAGCATCACTGCTTTCTTCCTGGTTGAGCCTTCTGACCAAGCTACAGAAAACTAATAGAAAATTACGGGAAACGCAATCCCATTGCAGCATTCCGTGTCCTGAGCCATTAAAGCACTAAGCATTCAGGGCATGTTACAAAGAAATTGAAAGTGGACTTAAAGGAAGTTATTTCCTAAATAAAAGTCCCCTTTACACCAGTCCTTCTTTCAAGGGCATGTTAATGGAGTCCCAGCAGTGGAGTGAGCTTTAAAGTGATGGGTGATATGTCACCCCTAGCAAAGTGAGCTAAGGAGACAAGGAACAGTCTGATGTTATTACCAATTATTTCAGAAATGAGTTAATGCATTTGTGCTCTTAATAAATCTTTTATTGTGCTGAGGTTTAGTTTGATTTGGTATTGGGAACTCAATCAAGGTATCGTGGGAAGGCTGTAGCAAAATACATACATGCATACATACTGCTTTTTAATGTTTTTATTGACTTAACCCAATACTACAACAAAAAGAGTGCTTTAATGATGACCATAGAGTTACAGTGACAGTGTGGTAAATGAGAAATGAAAAAATAGAGTATGTCCTCTGCAGAAGTTGAGGGAAGACAGGCACAGATAAATCAAGTATGTTTTTACTGGAGGAGATAAGATTTCTTCATTTCTGTTTTTCTTTGTTCTTATTCTTGTACAGTCTGTGACTGTCTTACACCTTTGTGTTATTTTCACAGTGTGTGGGATATTTTACATATGTCACATACATATTCTTTGTTCTTTTCATATTCTCCTAAAACCAGTTGTAGCCAACTGTCAAGCTGTCGTTCTTTCAGTCATCCATAGTGGACCATTTGTGATTTGTAGTTTAGGGGCCTCTGGTGTCATCGTGTGCCTTTGTTTTCTAGGCTTCTGCTGCTGTCTCAGGCTTGCTCTCTTGACAGCCCTTGCTACTCTTTAATCTCCTGTGCCTCATCTGTGATATGCAGGAGAAACATCACTGTGTATCTTCTGTAAGTTCTTGGTATAAGATTTTATTTTTCTCCCAAGGTTTGCAGAAGCTTCCACTTGCTTGTGGTTCTAAGGACAGGTGGAAAACAACACTCATGGTAGCTTATCTCAGTCAAGCTCCCAGTTTCTGAAGGCCTTCATCTTTCTTCTTGATTGTGCATCATGCAGCTGGTAACTTGGAGCTATCCGTTAAAAACATTTTGAAATCTTTGTATGGAAGGGATTGTTAAGCAATTATATTTGCTGTTGGTGTCTGGCTCTGCCTTTGTGACAAAGTTTGAGGGGATGGTGCCATAAATGCTAGCTGTTGTATCTGTGTCCTTTCTTGTTGAAGAAAGTGATATTCTAGCATTGACTTCAAAGGGTGATGAGTTTGTTACTGGATGTACCCTGCTGGGCAAAGGCCAAGAAGGAATTCTTCTGAAAGAGTGGGGCATAAAAGGGGTTCCTGATGGTTGCATGATACATTCATTCAGTACATGTGGATAGCTTAAAACAGCTGTGTCAGTACCTCAGATGCCTGTTAGCAAACTGCTAACTCTCCCAAGTCACACATATCAATTTAAGGTCAATGAAACAGTGGTTACAGTGCCTCTGAGATCCCTCCCATCCATGTGTGGTTTCATGTTCTCTGTTAAGATGCCCACAAATTCATCTCTCTCAATCGTCTTCTATATCTTAGTATTAAAGTAGAAAAAACTTCTTGGGAGTGATGCTGAAGGTATGAAAGTAATATCTTGTGAAAGTAACTGTTAGGGAATGGGAGTTGCGGATAAATGAGAGGTTCTGTTCTATGTCATGCGTCATGTGCTGATAGATCAGAGAAATTGATGTACTAGGTTGTGTTGAAATATGATAGCATTTACATTGTTCCTTGTGCATACCTATTTATAAAATTGAGACATCTGCACAGATAAAATACACATACTTTTTTATGAGCAGCAAATGCCAATTTATGTCCTCTTCGCCGTTAGAAGATAGCTTAATTGTTTCAAACAATACAATAAAGCAATCCAAGTCCACATTATTTCCCAAGGAATGCTGGAATGTTTGAATGTATAATTCCTGGGATTTGAGCCAGATTAGCTCTGTATGTGTCATGCTTTACTTGCGTGTATTTAGTTCTGTTCTCACTAATCTACAGCTAATCTACAGATATTACATCATGGCAACATGGCCATATTTTTGGGGTTTTTTTTAATACATATTTTTTTTTTCAGGCTGGTGGTTTCACGGGGAGAGGAGAAATTGCCTTCTTGTAATTTTTTTATTTTTTTACAGAACAGAAGTTAAAAATATGTTACTCTTTGTTTTTACAGGGAAAAAAAAAAAGCCAAACAAAACAATTGAAGCAACAAAACTGATTAAATGTAATTGCTTCTTCCACTGGGTCATTTCAAATCTTTTCATCTGGAATGCTGACACCTGAATCAGCATTTTTCTTCATAGTAGGCATAGTATAGAGTGTAAAATTAAAGCAACCTGTGCATTCAAGCTTCCTATTTCCTTGTGTAAAAAGTAAAACTTCCACATGATGTCCTGTCAAAGGTGAGAACTCCTTGCAGAGCCAACATGATTGTGACAGGCTAGCATTACTTTTTAAGACTTCATAATTTCGCTTATATTGGAGTCTTACCATGAGTTGTAATGACTATCTGTCCTTTATTTTTGTAATCATAGAATAGTTAGGGTTGGAGAGGAGCTTAAGATCATCTAGTTCCAACCCCCCTGCTCATAGAATAGTTGGGTTGGAAGGGACCTTTAAAGGCCCTTTAAGCTAACCCTCAATAATGTGAATCAATATCTAGTAGCTCTTCTGAGCAGAGGTTATCTTCAAGCAAAAAGTAGTTCCACAAAAGCGAACTAAACAACATGGTTAAAATTAAATATATTTGATTTCCTGGTTTGTGGCTTAGCAAGTTTGTGGTTCCAAGCAGATGTTTACCAAGATGGCTTATCTCAGTCACTCTCTTTGCTAGGAGTGCAACATTGTATAGCAGAGAGAATAGTAAGTGGTGTAGAATATAATAAAAGCAAAATGTAGTCATGCTGTGGTGAAGTTTTTAACAGAAGTATTTCATGGTGAGCAAATCGGGAGGTAAAAGTAGCCGTAACAAAGTTAGCAGCTTTGTTGTAAGCTGCATTGTCTCTGGAATTAGACAAAGCCAAGAACACTCATATGAGTTAGTCCCAGTGTCTTGAACTGATACAGCTTTAAGAATGTAAGTGTATCTTGCATTCTGGGATGGGCAGGAACAGAGCAAATCTTGGTCAAAATTGGAAGGTATGTCTTTCTCTTCCCTGAAGAATGAATGGTATCAATTTGTAATGGATCCTTCTGAGATGCCAGTCATACTTGGTAGACTTTGACACTATGTAGAATTAAACAAACAACAAAACAAAACAAAAACCAACAAACTGGTAAAATACAGGGTGTATGCATTTCCCAAATCATGTATTTTTTTCTTTCAAAGGTCTAGCCCGACTTAAAAAACTGAGGTCTTCAGAGGGAATAGTTTGTTTTGCAACTTATCTTTTAAAATGTTGAAAAGTTTCATTTGCAACCTGTAGATTTTGTGTGTCATTCTATAAAGTCAGTAAAGATGCTGTCGGTGTCTGATATAATCGGAAAGAAAAAAAAAGCTTAAATAAAAATCCCGTCACCAACGGGATTTGATCTCTTAGCCTTAAATCTGTGTGGCTGTTACTTGTTTATTAGGCTATACAACTAAGTACATAAGCAAGTGTGAAGAGTTTTGAATGTTAAATTTACCACTGGAGGGAGCCCATATTCCGTAAATGCTGTAGGGGAAAAAAAAAAAAAAGGGATTATAATTTTAAAAGGAAAAATAGTGCACTTTTATGGTATAATACATTTTTCCTGGTGCTGACTTTGCATGTATGCATAATTTCTGATATAGTTACTGTACTGTTCATTTTTATTCCTTCCACATAATGTGGAAATTAAAGGTCAGAAGTCAGAGAATCTGAGTTGCCTGCTTGGGATACAGCTTTTTTCCAAAGAGACAGTTTACAAATAAAATATAGTAACTACCTTAATTTTAACACTGGAATAAACAGGTACACCACTAGATAGTTACAAGAGTGTAGTTCCAGATTTGCAGTCTTCAAATTTCTTGGCCTTTAAATCTTTGACTGATCATTAAGTCCATTTTTCATAACAATAATAATCTTCTAAGGTAGGTGGACTTGCCAGTATGATTTTTCATCTTCTAAGCCCTCTGACTTTTTAAATATGATCTTGAGTTAATCTATTCTAAAGCAGGGTTCAGATGTCTAGAAAAGTTACCAGTGTAATGCTGTTTGTCATCATCTTATAATAACCAGTCGACAGGCAAGAAGCTATTAAAGCTTTCTTCTCCCTTGTGGGTTATTTGAATTGTCATTCTCCATTTTTGCAGACTGTGTACTCAAACCAATTTGTGATAACATGACCAGAAAGCTAAATTCGGTAAAGAGTTCATGCTGACATTGTTATTCCACTCAAGAGGCCCAGCAGGAAGAAATGCTGCTATAATTCAGATAACATGATGAAATGAGATCTTGTATCACAAAGACTTTGGTGGATGAAGAAACATAAACATCTCCTCTTTTTGTATAAATTAGAAGGAGATGTGGGGTGGTACTGAAGTTGCATCTGCTATTTTTATTTCACTTTTTTACAGCCAGTTCAGCTTGGGGAGATGGTTGAATTACAAGACGTTCACTCAACACATTTTTTAGGAATTTAGATTTACTTTGGCAGGTAGTTTTTATTTAGAATATTTGAAGTAGGTCAGAAGAAAAGCATGCAATGAGTTATATTTATCACAGTGGATACTTTGTAAGTAAATTACCCAAGCCTGAAAGAGTTTTATGTTTCTATAATTAAAGTGGTATTGATTTGCTGTATATTTTAGAGAATCATTTTTTGAGAACATGTGGCAGAGCAGAATATCCTTGCTTTTAACAGTGACACCACAGACACTTAACAGTAGTTTATAGTGGAAAAGCTCATTTTCTACCTACTTGTTAGCATTTTATTGCAAACATTTTGTATCTTGATATTTGAAATGGGATATTCCTATTCAGATTGGTTTTATTTTTATGTAAATGCAATGTAGCCTGTCTAGAATTATGGTTTGTGGATTTGCATGTGTGTATTGCACTTTGGTAACTGAATTTAGCTTTCAGGTTGTATGTTTCTGAATATATCTCAAGAAAACCTGTATTTACATGATAGTATAGCAAAGCAAATGAAAATGAAGGTAGAATTTAGTGTATTGCGATTAAAGAGGAATCATTACCTTGTAAAGTTATATTGAACTGAGGTCAGAGATATGTTTTTAGAAATTATCATTCTGCAATAATTTGAGGATTGTTTTTCTTGAAGAGTTTGTTCTGACAAGTCATAGGCAAGTAACTTCATTCATTCTTGCAAGTTTGTTCTGAAAAAAACATGTACTGAGATGAATACCTGCAAATTTTAATGAAGAAAAGTGGTAAAACAGCAGATAAAGAAACTGTACCGTAATTAAAACCAAGTAAAGTTAGTATAAGTACTTCCAGGGAGAGTTTCTGAATGTTTCGTTGGTTTCAAGGTAAACAATGGTTTCAGAGTGTTTCTTTTTTGTTTGCACAGTTAGATGCTTTGCTGCTTAGAATGTGCTATTAACCACAAGGGAATTCCATTTTCAAATGGCTTTCCAACCTTTTCTTTAGTATCAGGTACATTTATCGTCAGAACAGCTCTTCAGTGAAATGTAAAATAGAGTAAATAAAATATCTGGCTTCTGCAGCATTCCTTTGATGTAGGCATTTCAAATAGTTCAACATGAGTTTCTTTTCATTAGGAACAGGTAGAGAAACTGAGTTGTAAAGCTGAAGAAAGCCCAAATAAAAATAGTATTTCTGGAATCCTGGTCCAGCTTAATTCATTAGACATCTTCACATACTGTGGAAAATCACAGGTTAAATCTGCTTAATACTTCTGATGCTTTATATCTCTAAACCCTCTTTTTTTTTTAATGAAAGCAAATCTGCATTATTCCTCCATCTCAACAGTGGCTTAGTCTTCCTTGCTTAGCGGATGCATAGCAATCAAAAGATCAGTTCCAAGAATAAAAAAGAAGAAAAAGGATGAGATCTGAGAAAGCAGGTGGTGTACTAGAAACTGTCATTTTTATAGCCTCTGTGACCTTGACCCCCACCTTGGGGTTCCAAGTGGTTTTCCTGCTTGAGGTAATGACTCTCTCTCTCTCTCTGTCCTCCCCCAGAAATTTGATCTGAAAATCTTTCTCTGTTTTCTTGAATAACTTGTGGAGTATAACAAGGAAAAGAATTGCCCACGACATTTTAGAAGAAAACTCATACCAAAGTCTATTTCTAACTCATGTGGTATTAAAAGAAAACCCTACTTTTCATGTTCAAAATTCAGCTTTACTTTTCTGAGCAGGAGGAGGAAGAAAGCTGGAAAAAAGAGAAGGAAAATCAGATTTAATTGAAGAAACTTTCCTTTGTAGGGGAACAGGAAAGCTGCATGAGGGGACGACACACATGACTGTATGTCCCAAATATCATGAAATCACAGTAGATACCTGCTAATTAGCTAAGTCACTTGAACAGAAAGACTCTAAATTTCTACCCTATCCCAAAAGAACAAATTCACTCCATATTTGTTTTTTCAGTAAATGTATCTTTGAGAAATTGTGATCCTTTATATACTGTAAAAGATCAAACAGTTTTCTTCAGCGGGTTTTTATCTACCAATTGTTATTGCTTTCTTTTAGGCCCAGATGTTTTTTGCTGGTCCCAGACATTCTTTGAAGTTAAAGGTCTGAACCAGAATCGTATTCTTTCCCTGTGCTTAAAATAGCTTTTTTGAATGCTAGTACAAACTAGAGGCAACAGAAACAAAAAAGAAACACACAACAAAGTGCTGGAAATGGAAAAATATGGAAATATGGAAAAAAATAGTTGTAGCCCCAAATGCTGTTAAAGAGACTAGATTAAAAAAAAAAAATAATATAATTGCAAAGCCACCCAAATTTTCATGATAAAACTAAGAATTTATGCATATGTCATAACAGTCCATTTCTTTGCACTTGGGCACAGATTAAAGCAAGGTTGAGTTTGGCTGCACAAGGGCAGAATGTGTTTTTCAAAATTCACCCACTAATTGTGTTGCAGAGACTTTCTGAACCCAGCCATATGCAAGTCCAGTGGTCTCTGCTGCTGAGATGTAAGAGGCTTCCTTTTTATTTCTCATAAGATGTCGTGCCTGCCACGAGATTAACTGTGCACATGAAAGCTTTCGGTTCATTGTGAATTGCAGTACTTCGTATGTGGCATGAAGTTCAGACTTGAACCCAGTATGTTTTTAGGACTCTTTTTGAACACGTAGAAGGAATTTAGTAGGAATTAATTGTCCTAATTTGAAAATAATGTGTATTTTAAAAAAATTAGCTTAGGCCCTGTGCTAAGTGATGTGCTGTGGCAAACATATCTCAAAGTGAAATTGGATAAAGAGGAGAATGTGGTGGTTTGTTTGGGAGGACATCCAAGTAACCTGAAATTACTGAGCAGGATACATAAGTGGTAGGAAATTTTCTTAAAATCATGATGAAAAGATTCTTTGGTTTTGTTGCTGGCTGTATCAGTGAGTCATAAACAGGCAAGTCATAACCTCTTTGTGTCTGACTTTTATAATATTGCTATAAATATCTATCTAATTCACAGATTGAGCTAAATAGTATTTGGAAATGTATTGAAGTCTTCTAATTGAACTGTTTCTAAAATTATAAAACATTAAAATAAATTATGTGAAAATGCAGCTGTTTAAAGTAGGATTGAGAATGTGGGTTTTATTTTGTTTTTTAAATTGCAAGAGGGAAAAAGTAAACAACTTGAAAGTTATGTAACGAATGAAATTTGGAAACCCAAATTATGCAGCCATCTGCAGGACATATTTTAATGACTATCACTGAACTATTTTTATAGGTTTTGAATCCTTTAGAAAGCCAACTGTTACTTACAAGCTGGCCTTATTAAGTGACAAGGAATGGCTATGGCTTTGGTATCTAGATGATGAAACAAAACAAACAAGTCAGTGTGGATTAGAGATTTAGGTAGTTCTATGAGTTGTTCTTTGTGACAGTATAAAGGAAATGAATACAGCTATTTTAAAGAAATCAAGCAAATTGAAGAGTGAAAATAAGGTGTTAGACACCTTAAGTTCATGTAAATAAGCCTATTTCAAAATACCAATAAGATAATAGAAACTTTTAAGGACATGGATCTTTAGAAGGACTGTGGTTTAAATGACAGCTGTAAGGCTTGCTTGTTAGCAAACTAACAGATGTTCCCTTCCTTCACAAATTATCTGTTTATTCATTTCTCTGACACTGTGACACAGATTAATTTTAATAAGAAACCTCCATTTCCTGAGGTCTTCATTGAAAATACCAAAGACCACTAAAGAAACACCAAAGCAAAATGGGTTTTAATTATCCCTGAATAGCCCTGTCCCTTAGTGGCTAGGGGAACCCTCTCATCGTTTCACCCACACAGGGGAGTTCTGGGGCTTGCTGTAATCTATGGCCTACAGAACTGGTACAGAGGGATACGGGCAGAAGTCAATCGCAGTCTTCTGTCCACAGACTCACTCAAAATATAATTCTCATCTTGACAATGCTTAGCTAGGTTTTAGGAATATTGAATTAGAGACTAGAAATATGTTTTGTGGCTATAAAGGGGTGATACTGCTAATTTAGAGTGCATGATTTAATTATGTGGCTACTGTAAAAAAATTATCATATCGAACAAGAATACTAAGGATTTGGGTTTATGGCATTTTTAGAAAGTCTGCTCAGTTTGGAAACCTCATTTATATTACAGCACTTGCTCATCTGGGTCCCAGTAGACTGTCCATTACACAGAGTGTAGCAAGTAGTATAAGAAATAGTTCTGCTATGGGCAGAAATGGTGTCACTTTCCTTTTGCTTCTTTATTCACCCTAGCTATTGTGTACTAACATCAGGTTTTGTGTAGTCCTGTGGTGAGTTGGATCAGGGAACTGGTTTGGTAGAAAATGAACAGATTTCTTTTAAAGTTTCCAGTTTTATAAATTCACTAATCCATCTTGGAGATAGATGTGATGAATGTGAGAACCAGGGCAAGGGAGGCAGTTGGGTTTAGTACTGATTGCCTCATTTTACAGGAATACAGGGTTTTGTTGGATTAAAGTGACCGCTTTGCCTAGAACCAGAACAGAAAGGGTAAGTACAGAAAGTTCAAGAAAGTATACAGAGTTCCTATGTGGAAAAAAACTATTGTGGTTCCCCCCTGCCCCCAGCATTTATTCAAAAAGGACTAAAGCAGTTGATGGTAAAGTGGGTTTACTTTCACTGCAATAAGGGTCTGTTTGTAGAAAGATTGACAAAGGTTTCACCAAAACTGAAACAACATTAAAACACACACATTTGAGCTTTTACAACCGCAAATAGTTCTCACTGCCTTGCTTTTAAAAATAATGTAATTTATTCTCCTGGAAAGAAGCATCAGCATTTTCTGTAGTTTCTCTGTAATTCTGGAGTCTTCACATAATTGAACTTTGGTGGCTTTCCTCAGAGTAAGGCTTCTTTCTTGAAATTTCCCATTACTCCTTTCAAGCTGTGTAATTAGAAGTAGGCTGTAGAAAGTTTGAGTGTTTGCAGCCAGCAGTATAGTAACTGCGAGGTCCTTTGGCACACACTATAGGCAGGAGTTCATAATTCCTATCTTCCTGTGTGGGGTGGTGTTGCTACTGGGCTAGTTAAACCAACAGCAGCAACAATAAGAAATCTTTGAGAAAAGTTCTACACTGACATAGCTGTTGACTTGAGATGTCAGGAGAATGAGTTTGCTGGCACATTTGGTCTACCTAAGTAGCAACACAATGAAGAAATACTAGAAATGTGAGAAGGAAGAACTAAACTACAAAATATGCAATTTCTTAAAACTCAAAATAATGTGTCTGCATTAAGAAGCATCAGAGGATTTAAAAGTAATTTAGTATCTTTTCCCATAGCCCAGTCTTTGCAGTGTCATGTCGTTAAGTAATAAATAATGGAATTTTGCAGGAAAGATATCTTACATTTTCATATCGGTGACATAAATCTAACCATATGGATTAGGAAGTCATCCTTATCTGCTTACAGTCTAATCTGCTGATGATACATAGTATGTTCTGTTGTCATTTCTTTAATATGATAGGAGATGAAGAACCTATCAGTCATTTCCAGATTACATTCAATAAGGTTTTCAGAATGCTCTTTTAATGGGGATAGTTTTTAGTAGAAAATTGTATACAACTGCCTGACGTGGATGATGAAAGTCCAATGAAGAAAAAAATAAAAGGCAACTATTATAACAAGAGCTTACTTGCTATCTCTTACTCCAGTCTTACTCCTCATGATCAGTCCTTAGTCTTCACATATCAGAAAAATCCATGTCTGGAATTTCTGCAGATCAATGGAACCATGCACATCTGAATAACAAAGAATTATTGATAATGGATTCAAGTATCAAATATAAGCAAATGTTTATATTAATGTTTTTAAAAAATATGACCATGTAAATATGAATTCTTGGCAATAATAATTGGTGCATAACTTCTGATCTTGTACAATTTTTTTTTTTTATATTTTAAAGTGGTTAATGCATCACATGTTGTGTGATGCCCCTTGGTGTTCCTGCTGCAGTTGGTTTATGCTGGTTTGTACGTGTTAAACTTTTTCATTGCACCACTGCAATACATTTTTTAGTAGAGTGAGTCAGTAGTATAATATATTTTGGGAATCATTTCTTTATTACAGCTCTTAATACTATGAAAACGGACTAAAGAGATTATTTGAGGAGGGAGACGTTGTGTTCCTTTCAGTAATTCTTTTCGTTCATCTCCTTTGTAGGTAAAGTATTTGAGACTGTGAAATCCTGTTTTACCTGATGAATTGTATGAATTATCTGGATCAAAGACTGATAATGTAAAGCAGTGGTTTATTAAGTGTAGTACTTTTTAGTCCTTGGTGTGGCTGTCACAAAGTTACTCCTATAAAACAAAACGTGAAAAAATAGGTAAGGTTTTCTTACGTAAAGATGGCCTCTTTAAAATTAAAGCAGTGCTTCATTACAGTGATGGCTACTGAAGTATTTTTTAACTTAGAAGGTAAAATCCGAGAGCTTTTTATAGAACCAGTAAGTCCTATATAATGACTGATTACTAATAAACTAAATATCATCAACTCAGGGTGTTGTGACTAACTAGTTGAGATTCTTGAGTATTAAATAAGAATAAAAAAGCAACTCCCTCTGCTTCAACTTTGTACTATATTAATACATGGCTTTTGATGCAAAACAGCTATATTAACTGTGAAGACAGCAGCAGCTGTACAGGTAGCAGAGAGCTAGAAATATAATCACAAAGATAGCAATAAATTGATCACTTGTGTTTTCTCGTGAGTATATATTCTGTCACTTAGATAACTCTACATTCAGTCAGGAATAATTTATGAAAATAAACTATTCAATGTCAAAAGAACTGTATTCATTGAAGTCATAGGGCTTGGCAGACAGCAAAATGGTCTTTTTTCTCTATCTGTGAGGCTTTCTTTTTTTTTAAATCTGATAAGGAGCAAATTATCTCATCAGATGACTGTCTTGCTAGTGTCAGTTTGGATGAGCCAAATGTGAAGGTTTTGACATGTTTTAAAACTCTTGATATATTTGTATGTAAAAGGAAAGAAAGAGGAAAAAAGGAAAAGAAAAAAAAAAGAAAAAAGAAGTATCTCTCAGAATGGAAACCTGGCATCCCAGTTTTCAGAGTATACTCATGGCATATCTAAATGCAATTGGGAATGATAGTAGAAATGGCTGTGCAGAGGCTAACTAGTTTCTTCACTTTTTTTTGTGTTTAAAGGAAAGCAGACAGAAGCTAGGGTTGTTTTTAACACTGTGAGATTGGGTTTGATGCTGTGTTTTGAGAAGTATGGTGGTTACTTTGTTTTATACGATATAACATAGTTTATTATGTAATATGATATTTCCTTTTAGAAATATCCAGAACTACACATCACTGACGAGTTCTCTCTTATTTTTTGTGTTGTACTTTGGAAAGAAAGAAGCTCACATATATCAAGAAAATCTTCATCCAGGGCCTATCACTTCTACTTCTCTTGTTTGTGTCTTTTCATTTATTGTGTGCTTACACTCAAAAATAAATAAGTCTTGGCAGCATATTAAAAAAATAGTTGCTAAGAGTAGTTTCATTATTCATAATGAGCACATCTAAATAGTGTTAGCCAGCTGTAAAACCTGTATGGTCTTACTGGAAGGTACTTTCTAGTGAATGTGTGTTTGGTGCAATAAAAGAATGTCAGGAATTCAGCTGATCTCAAGCAAGTGTCAGAAGTCTATTTTCCAGGCTGGTCTGCAGGGCTAAGAGTTCAGATTTGAAACGGACATGGGGATTACCAAGCTTAACCCTTGTACTTTGGCTGAAGGAAATATAATGAGAATGTCTGTCTCAGAATCTCACTGCACTGCTTTTAAGAACCTACAGTTGAGTAGATTCCTCTAGTTTGCCATGTTTCAGTGTTTCATTATCATAATCATTAGAAAGATTTTGCTGGCATTAACCCAAGGTCTTTGTGCCACAGACTAAGATGATGATTTTTTTGCTTTTGTAGACTGGCATGGGGAAATAGCTCTGACATGGGGAAAGAACTGAGAACTTTTCTTTTTATGATTTGAACATAAATGGACATGTCTTTCCAAAATAATTTGTTTATTTGCAAATTATAAAAATCTGAATTCCTTATACTTTCTCCCAGGAGGTCTAGTTGTAGACTGCATTTTTGGATGAAGCAGCCCATGAGTAGAAAGCAAAGTTGATAGATGTTATTCCAGTCTTCATGAATTGCATTCTGAATAAATCCACTAATAAGGTTTGTCTTTTTTTTTAAAGCAGCTTTGCATTCATGATTTGCATTATTGCTCACTGGAAAACTGCAGTGACAACTGACCTTTTCCTACTTGGTACTTGTGCATTTGTCTTCACCAGATTTATTGCTCTTCTCAGCTGAACTTTTGCTGAATGCTTTGTTCATTGCAGGTCATGTCTTCAACTTGCCAAAATCATTTGACCTTATTCCCCAGATACCTATCCTACAGGAGAGGTTGCAGTTTCTCCTGATTTGAAGCTTTTGACATGGTGAATGTATCTATTTCCTTATCCCCTTGGTGAAATGTGCCAGTGGGATCTGTTTCATGACACCTTTTGTATATGACTGTCAGACACATAATTAGCTTTTTGGTGCAATTTCATTTTTTAGCTTTTGCCCTTATCTTATGTAAGTGGCCTGTAAACTAGATTCCTTAGCTTGAGTATGGTTAAAGTTGAGGATACTGAAGCCTTGCTGAAATTTCTGATCCAGTAACACAGTATACATTCAGCTATTAGCTATTGGAGGCAGAGAAGTTTGCTGTCCTGAAGTAATGCTGATAAAGCCGTTCAGTACCACTGTCTCTGCCTCCCTTGTACCTATCATATGTAATCTTTACCACATCTTGCTGATATATTTGTCAGGCATTCTTCTGTTGTGGCAGTGCTAGAAAGTATTCACTGAATTAACGTCTCATAGATCAAAGCTTTAGTATTAACAAAGGTTTTCCATAATGGGCTGCGATCACTTTATGCTATTAGTAGGACATCTTGAGCTCTCTCCGTATTTGCCTTGCAGCTTTCAGTTATGAATCACATCTCACTTTCAGATGGAATTTTTTCTTTGATGGTCAGAGTAATGTCTAGTATGCTTATGCCATGCAAGATGCTTTTGGCATTGGTAAGATAATTTATGGCATAAGAACTCTATTAAGAATTTATTCCAAACCTGGAAAACTAATTTTAATAGGGATCTACATGCAGCTTTTATTACTTTTGTTGTCTAAGGAAGGAGCAGTGACGTTTAATTAACACTTTAGGCAAAGTTGTTGACTTGAACCATTGCAGTAGTTTCATCATGTTAGCACCCCAAAACCACTGAAGTTTTGAAGTGGAACTGTGGTTCCTTTTCCTGGCACAATAAAGGGACCAGACTTATAGATAGTTGCATATATTGGGGGTCAAAAGAATCAAAAGGCAGAAAAAATAATGCTGACATTTGCCAAATTGCATTCATTGGGAAGTTTCTTTAATTAAAGTGATAGAAAGACAAGATTTTGAACACCGTCTTCGAGGATGTGTTAGAAGGTTGTCAGTAATCACAGGTGAATGAGATTAGATTTTGCTTCCTTTATTATCAGCAGGTTTCTTTGACCAAGGAAGTGCAATAAAAGATGTGTTCAATCAGTATCGAAATATATTTATTGCTCGGGTATTGTATATTAAGTTCTACAATTTTTACAATATTGAGGTATCAACAACATACACAGGGCAAATATTGAATCTGGATTTTTTTTTGTTTATTTTGCTTTTTCTCTGCTTCTCCTTTTGGCCTGTAAATATTTTTTCCCCAGTATTTGCCGGTTGAGGGAGAAGCCACACTGCAGTACTTTTTCGTTGAAATTGCAGGGAAAATGGTTTCAGCAGCGCTCTCCCTGATTCCCAGCCAGCTGGAGGCCCACAGCTGCCAGTTCCCCACCCCTCCAGCTGCCTCCAGAGCCGTGCTGGATTTAGCAGAGGTGTGGTACTGTGGTTGAGACAGGCAACTGAGGAGGATGGCTTTGCAAATGCCTTCTGCGGTTTTGGAAAGCTGCACAACAACGGTCCTTTCCAAGACTAGCTTTTACACCTGGAAATATTCTGACTAAAATAGAATGTTCAGCAGTAGTATGTGCTATGTTACATTTATTCTTATGTTATGAATCTCATTACAAAGCTCTGTGTGATGTTCAGGATGCAGGCAGGAGTGTAATATTAATTAACAGTAGAGATCTCTGCTTCAGAAGAACTTAGAACTTTCCAAACAAGCATTTTCTGGTCATAAAGAACCATAGAAAGCAATCACATCTACAGTTGGTAGGATTGTTGGCCATGAGCGACTATGTGTTCTTTAG
Source organism: Nestor notabilis (assembly GCF_000696875.1). Classification (NCBI taxonomy): domain Eukaryota; kingdom Metazoa; phylum Chordata; class Aves; order Psittaciformes; family Psittacidae; genus Nestor; species Nestor notabilis. The sequence continues at coordinate 127,672 of NW_009941634.1, read as the reverse complement.
CAGAGAACACATACTTGGTTCTTGAGCGTTTTTCTTTTCAACTGAAGTAATGACAAGCTCTATTAAAGAGGATTGTATGCTTGTACCTTGATTAAGGACTGGAAATGAGGATATGGGATCAGTACAAAGGTACTTGTCTGAAGTGGTTCAGAAAATAGGAAGGTGGAAACTAAGGGTAGTTACTTGGATGTGATTTTGGTGGTGGCTCTCATTTTGAGACTAGGAATTAGCTGAGGAACCACAGAGTTTGCAAAGTATGTCAGTGGAAGTATTAGGCAAAGGAGACTAAGGAAGTTAAAGTCTAGCATGGATTTTGCTGTTTTAAGTTTGGATAATGACTTTTTTCTTTTTTTTCCCCCCCTGCAGGCTGTTCTTCGTAGTTGAATTATTGTTATCAGGAAAGTTGCTTTCTCTGTCCCTCAAATACATCTTTCTTCCTTCCCCTGCTTTCCTGGCTATGATACATAATCTGCACTCCATTCCTGTGCTGCTTTGATTGCCATGCTGCTACATCTGAACAGATCTGTTCTGTGATTTTTCCAAATCTCCCTTTATCACCAGAAATGTACCGTAGCTACCTGTGCTTCCATAAGGTGTCTTTTCTGTCATCACCATTTTCTGTTTACAGTCCCTCGTTCACCTCATCTTTCCAGCAGCTCCTGATGCAAACATGAAATGTGGAAATGAATGAAGTTTGTAATGGGTAGAAAAGCTCTAATTAGGAAGAAAAAAATGGCAGTGGGAGATAGATGAGTAGAAGAAGCAGTGACTGCAGGGAACCTTTTCACAGCTCTGCTCCTTAGCAGCTTTCACCAGAGCAACTTTTTAATATTCCTTTGCAGGTTCATGTAGAGAAACACTGCTGAGATCTGGGTGAGCAGAGGACAAAAAAGCATCTAAGGTCAAAAACCGCTGGCATAAGAGGTTTAAAGCTAAGAAGGTAGCATCAAATGATGGAAATAATTGGGTAGTTTCTTCAGCTTCTCTTTAGAAAATCAAGCCCTTTTCTGTGTTTAAAATTTGCAAGAGCCCTCTGCCTCAAAATATTTGTCTGGCTGTCTGGAATTTGTAGACTGTGGCTCATTAGCTATTGAGGCTGAGAAAAATACTGACATTTTAATGAAAATGTTTTAAAAGGTATATTTAATTTTCATGGGTTTCCTAAGCATGAAAGGAAACGCCTTAATAAGTGTGTATTACAGAAGATCGATCTGTGTTCTGAATGTATCATGTTAAGCATTAAACTAAAATTCAGTCTTCAAAGTTTGAAAAAGAAATTGTAAAAGCCTTAATGTGACCTTAAATATGATGCTACCATCAGTGCCTTTATGATAAATTGCCATAAGCAATAATCTGTATCTGTAATCAGATATGGCCACAGCGTCTGTGGAGTCAGTTTTCTGCTTATGCAGAGGGCTCCATTCAATTCATCAAAAAAAGTGGATTTAAAAGCAGAATGCAATCTGTTAAGATGCAAGACCAGGCAAGTTTCGTGTTTCTTCAGTAGTATAAAATCTGAACTGCCTCAGTTCTTGATGGAATGAAACTTTTCCCTAAATGTCTGTCATATGACTGATTTTTTTCAAGAGGAACTGAAAGCTGGCAAGGGGATAAAAGAGGAAAATGTTTTTAAATGTTTTGCTTTAAAGTACAAAGATGTATGTCTGTACGTTTGTGTGTATTAAATGGATGCCTCCATACTGTTAGCTACTGGAATTGGCAAGCACTCATCTTGGCGTTTTGTGTTTTTAAGCAGGCTTTTAAGCTTATGAATTAGTTGTAGAAGGGAAGAGTAGGAATCTGCAGGGTAAACTTCAGAGCTGTCTCTGTCTCAGTCTGGAGAGAAACCTGGGAGACATGGTTGCATCCAAGAATGTTTGGTTTTATTTGTCTGAGGAAGAAGCCGAGACAAGTAGCCTGCTAAATAAATAAATATGTAGTCATTGGAATGGTAAGAAGAGCAGATTTGTTATATATATATGGTAGTGAGTAGGATGGTTGTAAAGGTGAATCAGGCAGGGCTGGTGAGATTTCTGGGGATCACCCGGGCAGTTCTTCTATGTGGGAACAAACAAACAAGAAGAAGGGTTAGCTCAAAATCTAAAAATACATGTGTTTTTTATCGTATGTTTCAATTTCTGTTGAAGCTGGTAAAGAAACTAATTTTCTCATGATGTCCTTGACTGAGACAACTTTGGATCAGCTCCCTTAAAATGCATTAGGTCCCTGCTACAACAGATCCCTGATCTGCTTTTCTTTTAATTAGTTTTTAAGAAGTAGTCATACTTTTATTGCTTCTCTGATTTGTAATAGGAACCTAATAACTATTTGATTTTGGGAGGTTTTGAACATGTTTATCCTAGGTCACGCAGCACTTCAGAATTTATATTTTGTTTTTCTTAATTGTGTGTTGAACAGAAAAAGTGTCTTTTGAAATCTTTTCAAAAAAGGAGTGCTCTTTTGTGTTCAGCGTAGCACTTAATATTATTAATTAATGTATGAACTACAGACTGGCACGAATTCTTTCCTTCCTTGAGTTTTAACTACCCGTGATGGATAATACAATAAACAATCCTGTCTGGCTGTTGAACATTTTAAATGCTTCATTAAAAAAGTAGTTATCTTCCTGTTTGAAATGGCACCATGTTTATTTTAACAATATCGATTAATTAGGTTTCTGTTTTATGATGCACATGCAAGGTAGAGGATATCTGGCTGTGTGTAGTACAAAGTACACATCAAAGTGAGGCTTGAATTGGGTGCAGCAGGTTCCTGCCTATACAGCTTAAACATGTATCTAAATTCCTGCAAGTTTAGAGCCTCATAGGCAAAACAGGTGGAATATGGGAAAATGTTGATGTTTTGCCTGGGGGGAAATGAGAGCGAGACAACGCTTTTAGAGGCAGGAATCATTATTTTAAAAAACACCACCACCGAAGCCCAAAGCCAACAAAAATTAGTTAGGGCAGGTGTGTGAGATTGCTTTGAGCTTCTTGTGGCTAATTTTATCTCATTCAAGGATAAATTACTTCACATTTTACAAACAAATTTGGCAAATTGTCTGAATTGGCTATCTTGAACTGTAAATAATTTTCTTCTAGAGAAGGTGTGCCTACCTACTTTTTATATGTTAAAGCAATTTAAGATTTCACAGTATGTGAAAGCATTTGTAGGAAGAACTTTTGGATTAGAAACAGTGATAATCAACAGCTATTTTGCGGTGGTTATATTTTAAATTATTGGAAATTGTTTTAGAGCAGGGCTGATGAAGGCTGTCTGAAGCTATCTGTGTGCACTGCTATTTTTTGCACGGACCCTACTCCTTGTAGAAATAGATTTACCCACAAACAGTGGTATTTAAATGGGATGATCTCTTTCCATTGCCATAATCTTGTACTTGTGAGTTTGTATAAATCTGCTTCCTTCATTGTTATGCATCTCACAGAGGGTGCTAAAAATAACTTTTTATTTTTGTTGTTGTTGGTTTTGTGTTGGTTTGTTTTGTTTTTTTTTTTTTTGTGCATACTGAAACATATAAAAAGATAAGGTATATTTTGGTTTTATGTAAATCCTGCTGGGCTGATAGTACTGCTTTTTAATGTCATTTGTTTCATACCCAGGGAAAGCTGAGGACCTTAAATACCACCCACACAAATAATCTCTGATTCCTGCAAAGAGTCGTTTTCCTTGAGCATCTATCTAACAGATGGATTGCATTTTCCTTCTGTGGCAGAAATAAAGTAGAATGGAGCCATAGGAACATCATTTTACAATGTAGATTCAATTAATTTTACTTGCTTTCTTCTTGTAGCTTGCATAGCATCTTGAGAGATTAATGATCTTCTCTTTTTATTAGCCATTAAAATTTTCATACTGTGTTATGTTTTCCTTTGTTTTAAAACTCTTGCCTGGCTTGGAAATTCGATAAGAAGGACTTTGGCCTGACCAGCCACTCTTAAGTTTAGATAACAATGGGAAAAGGTTCTGTTGCTGGGCTGAATCATTCTTTTGGCAAAGAGATCACAAGCATTAAAGCTTCAACTTCTACAGACATACATGATGCTATGATAATACTGCATGGAGAAGTGGAGACTAGAGTTACTGCTCTGTAGCTTTGCTAGGTATGTGCCTGAATAGATATTATGCCATTTGTACAGAACTTTGTTGAGTAAAATTGCGGGGTTTGTAAACATCTTCCTGTCATTGACACTGGGACTCCCTGTATCCCTTGTCTTAGTGACAAAACATATTGGTTTTTTTCTTTGCTCCTTGAAAAGATACTTGGGATCTAGATCTGCTGTTGTGGTGTTGACACCACTGATGTTCATAATATACGTATTTTGCACTACTGCCATCTTGTTTTCTTTTATTATTAACTCCTTAACTTCTCTTGGGGAAAGGCAAAAGAAGATGCAGATAAATTGAAGGTACAGTTGTATTACCTGTCAGTTACAAATGTCTTTCTAGAAAAAGTGTGTTTGCTTTTCTGTTCTGCAGCTCTATATGGAATTTCTCTCCAATCTCACTAGCATATGTAGTGTGAATATGCACAGTCTCACTGTAGTAGCCATGCATAATGCATGAGTTTGCCTTACAAAGTTCTGTTACATTAGAAACAATACACAGTTGCACATTGCTTCAAGTGGTGTAACGGGAATGAGGGCAAAGAAAAGAATCTACTTGGGGTAACTTAGTTTCCTGAAGTATTTGTTTACAGTATGAATTTCAATAATTAATGTATGGATTGAAACATTTTGCTTATCTTCTTCTTCCAGCAGTAGGGTCAGCACCTATAGCTATACAGAAGGAAGCCAGAAAAGCTTCCAGACGCAAAGCTGACAAGTACAGTGCTTCAGCTGCAGCCTCAGCACATGCTACAAAACTCCATACCTTACTGCAGTAATGGGAATGTGTTTGTTTTTATTGGCCAGATCACCAGTGTGCTGTTTAGACTATCTATTTCTCCTGAATGCCATTTTTAACTTTTGGTATTATAGAATGTGTATGTCAAAGCGTTTATGTAGCTTTTAATGTAACAGGAATTGTCCCTATTTCCTTTCCTATTATCAGGCTTGTTTATCTTCAGGAGTCAGCTAAGCCATTTGTGAACTAAAATCTTGTTTCTCTGTAGCAAATTCCTTAGTAGCTCTGTTGTAAATGTTGGTGTTACAATACATTCACTCTGAAACTGTGAGCTTTCAAGTGTAGAGACTTGATAGAGCTGTTGTGCTATTTTTATTGTTTCCACAAATGTAAGTAGAAATGCACATTTTTTTTTCTTCTTCTAGAGCAGTAAAACACGAGAAGATTCTTCAATTAATCTCTTTCATAGGTTATTGACAAGAAGAATAAAATCCGGTGTCTGTTAAAGCAATGGAAAAGCTCTTTTTATGGATGAATCTTCTAAAATTTTGAATATACACAAAGAAGCAAGGAAATGCTTTGAAAGCGTGGAAGTTTTAAATTTATATTGCTTTGTTGGACATTATTGACATCGATTTAAAAATAAGATCATGGCAGATTTGCCATAAGTAGGCTATCAATTTTATTTGTATGAGTAAACACTGAAGTGGCATGAAAACTACTTGGAGAAATGCAAGACGAAGATGATTTTCATGTTTTCTCCAAGTGGAAAATATGAAAAATATTTATGCTAAAGCAGAAGGGTCTAAAGGATGTGAGGAGGAATGTGATTATCTTGTAGGCACCTGCTCCTAAAAGAAGGTTGGTTGAGAACTACATTTTAAATTTATTAGGGCTCAAAAAACATGAGCCCAATACCCCTGTTTCCAGAAATATTTAGGTAAAAAACAGCATGTAATATCCACATAGTAAGCCAAAGAAATTGCTCACTCTGCCTTGCTGTGTTGTAACTGAAGTGTGGTATTTGATTTATACCTGGAATTGCTCAACTTTACTTTGAGTAACTCAGTTTTGATAAGTAAAAGGGATTAATAAATGCAAGAGGGAGAAATGAGAGATTCAAAAATAGATGTAGGATTCATGCATTATAAAGTATAGTTAAAAAAGATAAATTTGGTGGAAATCTGATAAATTATTAAGATGAAAATATGGAAATCCAAAAGCATATAAATAATTCAGACCCAATTGACTTATTCTGTCTCAGGTGAAAGGAAATTACTTATGTTTGTAAACAGAAAGCATGTTTTTGAAAATACACATTTAAGTGAATAGTCTTATCTCATTATTTGGGTGGACTACTGGTTTGTGTGTAGGCTTCTACAAAGATGTAGGATGGGGGCCTACAAGGATGCTGGGGAGGGACTCTTTGTTAGGGACTCTAGTGGTAGGACAAGGGGTAATGGGTTTAAACTTAAACAGGGGACCTTTAGGTTAGATATAAGGAAGAAGTTCTTCACAGTGAGGGTGGTGAGGCACTGGAATGAGTTGCCCAAGGAAGTTGTGAATGCTCCAACCCTGGAGGTGTTCAAGGCCAGGCTGGACAGAGCCTTGGGCGACATAGTTTAGTGTGGTGTCCCTGCTCATGGCAGGGGGGGTTGGAACTAGATGATCTTAAGGTCCTTTCCAACCCTAACTATTCTATGATTCTATGATTCTAAGATCAAACTGTTTGTATTGCTGTGCTAATTAAAGACTCATCAAACATATGCACAGGTAAGCACACCTGTAGTATAGATACGACCTCTTATGTTCTGTATGTCACAGTCAGTAAAAATATTTCCTAGTAAGATTTGCGTTGCTAACCCCATCTTCTCCCCTACCACAGAAGCCCTGAAATGGCACGAGGAATGAGAAAACTGTGCTTGCAAGAAGCATGATTTAAGGCCTGCCGATTTTTTATTCTGTCCTATAGGTTTGTGCTCTTTCTGGAGACTTATACTTAAGTATCTCTTTAGTATGTATGAATATTTTTATCAATTTGTCTTAAGAGACAGCAAAGGAAGAGTTTTTTCCATGTTAACAACAGAATATCTTTGTCCTAAGAGGCATAACAGATCAAAAGATTTGTTGCATCTGGTAGACCAGCTTTTGCATCCAATTGCTTAAATGTATGCATGTGCAAATGTGACCACTTACACAATGTACACACAACACATCTTAACAAAACTTTAGTGTATACAGACAGTATTTTGATAATTTATGCAAAAAATATTCAGGCAATTGGCTAGCTTTGAGTCTCTTCATCATTTTAAGGGATTAGCTTTACTCCAGTGATACTTCCTCCTGAGGAATGCTTTCATATATTTCAAGCAGACATAAACTGAAATGATAATGCCCGTGTTTCATTTTGGAAACTCTTTGCAGTCAGGATCTGACATTGCTTTTGCTCATGCCATAATTTCATGGATTTGTGACAGGATTGTGAAATCAACAGAATTTTTGAGATTGGGATGTTTGGATATACCCAGAACAGAAACCAGTTTTGTATTTAGACCATACTAAACCATATTGAAATGTGACTGGGTGAAGAAATGTCTGTGCACATTGCACCTTCCCTAAGTCACATATCCTGATTTTCTGGTTTCAATGTTGATCTCTAAAGTAAAGCTTGAGTTTCCTTTGTTAGCTAGAGAGTTTAAAAGGTGGGTGTGGTTACTGTTATTTTGGGGAGGTTTAGTATCATTGTTCTCAGCATCCCATATATCAAATGAAGATGACAGTTGAATTTGTATACTAACTACAGTGTATTGTAATGTTAGCAGACTGTTTGGTTGGGTTTTTTTTGACTTCTGCTATCACAGTTATAATACATGACATTCATAGGCTTCTGCGGGTTTATTCGAATATGTTTCCTGGATGAGAAAAAACTGTCAGCCTACTGAAGTTGAGCAGTTTTAGGTGAACAGTTAAATCAGTGCATGTTTTCAGGGATAATTAGTAGTTGCAGTTACCACTTGCACTCAGTAGACATTTAAAGCATTGGAATAATTTAAAACACTGCCTAATTAATCCTGGCCACACTGCTGTGAGGCAGATAACAAATGCCATACTGTACAACCATGGTAGAGCTGATAAACTGAGGCACAAATCTGCTAAATCTGTAGTTAAGCCATAATTATCACCTACTAGACCTGAATTCTAGTCAGTCATGTGCTTTAACCACTAGCACTCATGTGAGTTAACAAAGAGTTTGCATCTCAGGAAAGAAATAGAATCCTTCTTATCAGAGATTTTCACGTTTTTCCTATTCAGTAACTTATAGAATCATTTGGGTTGGAAAGGACCTTAAGATCATCCAGTTCCAACCCCCCTGCCATGAGCAGGGACACCACACACTAAACTATGTCACCCAAGGCTCTGTCCAGCCTGGCCTTGAACCAGGGTTGGAGCATTCATAACTTCCTTGGGCAACCCATTCCAGTGCCTCACCACCCTCACTGTGAAGAACTTCTTCCTTATATCTAATCTAAACTTCCCCTGTTTAAGTTTGAACCCATTCCCCCTTGTCTTATCACTACAGTCCCTAATGAAGAGTCCTTCTCAGTATCCTTGTAGGCCCCCTTCAGATACTGGAGGCTGCTATGAGGTCTCCACACAGCCTTCTCTTTTCCAGGCTGAACAGCCCCAACTTTCTCAGCCTGTCTTTGTGTGGGAGGTGCTCCAGCCCCCGTTTCATCCTCGTGGCCCTCCTCTGGACTTGCTCCAACAGCTCCATGTCCTTTTTATGTTGAGAACACCAGAACTGGACACAATACTCCAAGTGAGGTCTCACAAGAGCAGAGGAGAGGGGCAGGATCACCTTCTTCGACCTGCTGGTCATGCGTCTTTTGATGCAGTCCAGGATATGGTTGGCTTTCTGGGCTGCAAGCGCACAGTGACAGCTCATGTGAAGCTTCTCATCAACCACCACCCCCAAGTCCTTGATATGAGCATGATGTTCTGTGGCTCAGGTCATTCACCAGTCTTTCTAATGCATATGTATTTGTTAAAAGGCAGTTAGACATAAAACTCTGATGTGGCACATACAGCTTTTTTCATTTCATTACAATGTGATCCCAATACCATACAAACTTACATTTGCTTAGTAAGGACTCCTTTTAGGCAGTGGACTTTTGAGCTGAAAGAACCGCTTTTAAAATAAAAATAATAAAAAGAATAAGATAATAGCCTTAATGTTGGATACATCGTATTTGGGGCTTTTACGTCTGAGTTCATGATGCATCAGAACAATTATACTTATTATTGTCCATTACACGAGAAGTAGTATCTTTGTGTAAAGAGTCTGTCAGGCACAGTTTAAACCTCTGCACACTTATTTTTCATCACAGACAGCTAAATTCTATTTCAGCTAGAAACTTTCCCAGTCAAAGAAGCCCAATACCTAGAAATTCCCACAAGTTAACCAGAGGAAGTGTGTAGCTGTGTTTTACAGTTCCGATCATTGTATAGGTTACATGTGAGTCACCGTGCTGGATTAGAGGTGATTATATGTTACAGGAAAATATTAACAAGTATAAAGCAAGATCAGAAGATATTTGATACACTTTAAGATAAATTTTGTTAGAGGATCATACCTTATTTAAAAACTAGGTCCTTTAGGAAGGTATTAGTTGAAGTCACTATTTTAACCAGTATGTTCCTACGTACAGATTATTTAGTTTAATAAAAATAGTAGCAGTTGCTGGCTTTCTTACATCTCTTTGAAGTATTTTGAAAGTATTTTGAGATTCCTGCTTCTGTACCAATCTATAGTTATACCACTTCTGTTTTTTAAAATAGTCAGCTTGGACTTTTGTAACTGCAACAATTCAGAATTTTTACTTAGGATCTTTTTTTCAACAAAATTCTATCATTTTTTATGATAATAGATTAAAAAAAGAATACAAGTCTTTGTGACTGGCACAAGTGGTCAACAGCTGCTTGGTGGTACAGCAAGAACCTTTTCGTTGCATGTGTATGCACAACTGTAGATACATATATATGTATAGATAATTCTGAACAGTGGTCGGGATATCACAGAGAAGTGTATTGGTATCTAATAAAGCTCACAGATATTCTAGTATTATAATGCCCTAACACATAAGTCACTTAAATGTGGGTCAGCTGATCCCACAGCCATATGAACACTCAGTTGTATCCTTCTGTTAAGCTTGCAGGTGGTACTGTATTTTTGATAGGGATCATAGTGGTGTTAAGAAAAATGGGTGTGATAATCAATGTTACTTCTTTGGTGGAAAAATAATCATATTGCTTTCATTGCATCTTACATTGGAGAAGGACCCAATTCCACGTTTACCCAAAGATGAAAGGAAAGCATGCTGGGCTTGGAAATGATTATTTTTTTTCTATGCTAGCTACTAAAACAGTAATGTGAAAGTCTCCATGGGAAGCACAAGCAACTGGAAAGCTTTTCCCTTAAGCATGTCCACAGTCCTGTCAAGCCAGCTATTTCCCACTCTCATTGGCAAATTTGATGTCAGGTTTTGTTTACTCCTGGAGTATTAAATTTCAGATAGTGTTTCTTTTCTATTGATTTTGTATGCACACATATGCATAAAATATCTGTATGTGCATTATGGACATACATTTATAAAACATTATGGGCCAGAAAATATGATATGCTGCAGTATGTGAAATAATGTAGCAATGGTTGCACTTTTCAAAGTTGTTTTTAGAAAGAGATAAGAAGATGCTGTGCTAAAAAGTGGAAAAGTGATTTAATGTTCCTGCTTACCTGCATCATTAAGCTCATTTGTGTATGTTTGATATTTTAGTTCATGTTACTCTTAAGTCTTTACTCCATGTCCTGCGTAATAGGACTCTCCTGGTTGGACTACACAGGTCTTTGTTTTGAAAGTTGTGTGTTTCGAAGATCTGTAATTTCCTTAGCAGTAAGCTCCCTTTTGTTGCAGTGGGAAGAAAACTGGGAGCTTCTGCTCTATCTAGAGAGAGTGTATTTGAGTAAGAAAAAAAGAAAACCCAACACTGGAATAAGACCTCACCTGTAATAATATCCAGAGCAACACCTTCATAATGCATGCATTTTCCTGGGAAATCTTGATAGTGGGCCAGTGGAAAAAAATCCCAAATCTGTAAGAAAACCTAGCTTTGCTATAGTGTGCATAACAGATTTCCTAATGAAGCTGGAAAGAAGCTGGAGAAGTTATATCTTGCTGTTGTCCCGATCACTGTTCAAAGAAGAGACTTCAGGTTAAAATATGTTTCTTAGCTTTTAAATTTCATTTACTTTCTTTAAAAGTCCAAGTAGTTTTTTTTCCCCGCACACATTGTATTTACTTCATAATAAAGAGAACAAACAAAAAATGAGTTTCTAGCTCTAGCTGGTTCCTTCAGACAAGGAAGAAGTTCTATTAAAATGTTTTTTATTTAAAAAATAGCTTATGCAAATGGGCTTATATTTTTGGAAAGTGCTTTCCCTATGTTCAGGATTGCATGTTGCAATTCAGTCAAAATGGAATAATTTAAATGATTCAATTTTCTGCACTCTCTGCTTCTTTTTCTGTCTTTATTTTTTTGCTCCTGAATATGTTATGTTCTTTAAGAAGGACACAAAGACTTTGCTTTGAATATTTTTATGCATTAACATAATGGCTGATTTAGACCAGTTTTCTGCACAATAAAGAAAAAAAGGCCCAAACCCTGGCATTAATTTCACAGATGTTAAATATTGATATATTAAACTATTTATGAGGAGTTGTATTGCTGCTATTTATTACTGTATTTTTTAAAATACACCTTTAAAAAAGGCAGAAACCCCTCACAATGCCCACCTAAAGTTTTTTTTTTATTCTTAGAAACTATACAAGCTTGTTTGTATCATCAGAGTTAAAGGGACTTTTCTTAGTTATTACTTTATTAATCTGTAATACTAATCTCTAGTTAGTTAAATAAGATCAGTTATTGAGGAGATTTTATACTAAAGATATAGTTGGTGCAGATCCTCCAAAAGTAAATAAGGATATTTTTATAACAAGCTTAGAGGGAACACAGAGTTTCTTTGAAGCCTGAAAGCAGAAATATCTTTAGAGGTGGGAGGAGGGTAAGGGAAAAGAGCAAATACCTTCATAAAATCTGAAAAGCACATTCCTGTTCTGTGGTAATAGATGCCATAGCACAGTATATGCCAGGTTTTAGTGAAGCTGATAAGAGCAGTGGAGTGGGAGAAAAAAGTTAGGAACTCAAGAAAATACTGACTATGAATGATTTGACTGGCACATTTATAAATAAAGAATTTTTCAGGCGTCAGTGAAGTTCAAACAAGAAAAACTGCTGAATTTTGCCTAAATGGTTTAATGACAGATCAACATAGCTGGCCTGAAGGTCACTTTAATATTTAAATAGCAAATATTTTCCATGCAGGAGGGACAGACATTTAATCTGTGACAAGAATAGTGCAGATTTTGTGTGAGAAAGTGATGGAAAGCACTGATTTCCAGGATTTTTCCAAGCATTATTGAAAATAAATTTGGCTTTTTTACTTGGTAAATTTTACAGATTGACAGATGAAATTATACTATCACAGACAGGAAAAGAATCCTCTAGATAGATACCACAAGCTTCTAGAAAACAAAACAAGTTATATAAATATATGCATATGCATATATGTATATAAATATACTATCAGTACGTACGTACAATTAGATGTGATTCCCTGTGCCTGGCACATAACTAGTAATTGGCTAATCAAAAAGATTTCTAAGCTCCCAGTTCAGGAAAGATTACCTGGGTGATAATTACCATTTATTCTTTTCTTACTTTGAGCAATTTAGTTCTAAATCCAAGGAAAAATGGATGATTTTTTTTTTTTTCCATAAAGTTTCCAGCACTTCCTAATTTAGCTAGTATATATCCGTATCTGTCATTAAAGAGTCAGAATATAGGAGAAAGTAATTAGGAAAAAAATTAGTACTTTGAAAGATAAAAGTGAAAAGAACACTTAGGTACTGTGAAGATCATATTTAGGGCAGAATGAATACCTAAAGAATTCCTGGTTTTATTTAAACCAGTTTTCTAATCCACTGCTAGGCCAGTTCGTACATAATATGGTAAAAGGACATGGGTTCTATTTTTGGGTGTGCAATCATATTTTAAATGAATCATATTATTCCCCTGTCTCATTTTCCAGATTTCTAAATAGGGATAATAAGATTTATCTGCCTTGGCAGTACTTTAAAGACAGTATAAAGCTCCAAATTAGTAATTCTTATTAACGCATGCAGTTGCACACCTAAGCAAAGGAGATCACATTCTGCTGATGAACTTAAAATAGGAGACTGGCCAAGTGTCACAGAACTAAAATCTTAATCTTTATGGAGAAAAGTTAAAAAGCATGGATTTGCACATATTTGCAATGCATTTGAGAGAGAGAAATCAATTTATTTCAAAGCAGTGTTCTTCCGGCATGCTGAGGAAATAGAACACAAAGAAGCTGGTAGCATGTTCATGGAAACTCTGACTTGGAAAACTGATGTTTTAAGCAGGCATGTTACAGGATGAGTCCAACTGGGAATAGCCAGACGTGCTTCTGGCTCTTGGGTCCTGCTGTGGGCAGTAGCTGTCTTCTTACTTATTTACTGTAACATGGGCATGCATTAGTGTCCCTTCTATGTGCTGTGGTTCCCATGAGAAGGAAATCCACAAGTACCTTACCCAGAGAGATGCTGCAGGCGTGGGCCCAATCTCAGTGATCCAGGAGCATGAGCATTTTACACTTGGCAGCAGTTAACAGACAGCCCAGAAAAGTACCACTTGGGTTACAATAATGTCCCACATTTATCTTAGTGATGTGTATAACAACTAATAGAAACAGTGTAATGCTGTAATATGATTATTGACAAAGAAGTATTTACAGCATTAAGCAGAATAAAATTTTAGACTTGGTTTGGTTTTTTGTTGGTTTGGTTTGGTTTGGTTTTTTACAGGAAGAAGTTAGAAGGATTGCTTTCAATTGCATGCATTTCTATAGTGTTTTGTAACAGAACCATTTATATATTGTGCAAATACATGGGAACTGGAAAATCAAAGGGAGGAAAGCCATTAATCAGCTTGCTAATGTGTTTTCTTTATCAGGCTGAAAGGAGTGCTAAGAACAGGCAGGTAGCATACATTACGAAAAAGAGACGGACAGTCAGATATGGCTTTGTGAGGTAAATCTGTGTAGTGGGAGAGATTTAACTTTTCCCTTTATATAAAATTTGCAATTCCATAAATAACATGATGAAGAAAATACTTTTGTATGAATAATGACCTGGTATAAATTTCTGAATTTATTTCTTGTTTCCCAGGTGATATTAGGCAGGTAACTCAAATCTCCTGTATCATCAGTATGTGTGTACCTCAGGAGTAACCTATAATCTGTTCCCTTTTCTGCCAGTTCATTACCCATATGAAAATACAGTATTTCATCCTCCTTTGATGTGTCATGTCATCTGCCTCCAAACAATTGCAGCTGCTTGCTGTAAGCATCCAGGCAATTAAAGCAATCCTGAACCTTAGGACTATGTGGTCTAGTATGAGGAACCCATTCTCTCTGTGTTTTAACCACTACTTAATCTTGTGTGGTGTCTTTAAACACTGCTGTAACAGAAATAACAATAATTGTATTGGTAAGCTTAACCTTCTTATTGTAATTCTTATTGTGACCATTCCTTAGGTCAATTTAATGTTAACAGCTACTTAACTTTGACAGTTTTGTATAGTTTTGGGAAATTATTTTGCATCTAGTCATCTTAAGCTTTAATTTGGAGTGCAGATAAATCTCAAGTGCCAGAAGGGGATTCTGTCCTAATATAACAGCATAGTTGTGGTTTAACTAGTCATCTTTTATCATTGACTGTCCACTTTACAGTTTAACAAATGTACTGTGAGAGTAGAAAAGATGCCATTTGACAATGACTGGGATACAATATGTACAATGAATGCTTGGCTAAAATCACATTTTTTTGGTGCCATGCATCATTAGGTATTTAGGTAATTAATGATTGCACAATAGAATGACAAGTTGATTCCAGCTTTGATGTACAGCTCTCTTCAATTTGCATAAATTGACTTTAAATAAAGAAAGCAACAATGTGTCATAGGGTACCGACGAGACTGATTTCTGTTGAAACTTCAGGGCACACAGCAAGATAATCTGCTTTAGATCATATATTGCCATTTGCTTCATCTACATTTTGCAGCATACTCTTTGGAAAGAGGCCATCTGTGGATCTAGAGCTTTCTGTTGTAATACTGTTACTGAATTTGGTTTCTCATATAGAGTCTTCTAGTTCACATCTGGGGTATTGTTATTGCCTGTGCAAACTGATCTCCTTGGGTCAGAAAATTCATCTTTATGCAGCAGTGCTTGCATTGATCTCTAGAGGAGGCCTGTTGCAAAAGCAAGTGAATTAAAACTAAGTGCATACTGACAAACTCTACATACAAAATACAGGAATGGAGCTGGAGAACTTATTACAGCTCCTGTCTTTCTTTAGTTTATTTTTATTTTATAAATTATTAAAAATTAAATTTATGTTTCCTGTTATGTCAGTTTTGTTCATCTTTACATAGAGATGGTTCTACAACAGACTTGTAAATTCCATGGACTGTGAGGCCATTGTAATGATTATGATGGACAGACTGTCTTCCAGAATACTCATCTGCTGTAACAGATAAGTATGTTCTTGTATCTTTTCTTGTATCTTGTTTACCTGAAAAACATATAAATTAAAAGGACATTCCATTAGTAAAAAAATATATCTATATTAGTGAGTGCCCAAGTAAGATTCAGTTCCATCAAAAGTAATAAATTAGAAGAGAGCATACAGTAAGTACCTCAAACTGGCTCGAATAAATTTGATTCAGCACTTATCTTGAATTCCTAAGAGTCCATTAATTTCTTTCAAAGAAAACGTGTATTTGAATACACTAAAGGTCTGCACAGAAAGCCCAGATCATTACTACTCTGTTGGAAGCTATAATTGTATTAATAATTGCTTTGAACCTGTATGATAATTTTCATTTTAGTGCTGTAGAAGAATTTGCTAGTCATCTATGTTGATGCCAAAAGAGAGATACTGCTTATTTTACACTGCAAGATAACCCTTACTGGTTTGTTAGAAACAGCAAACAGTGATGATATGAAGCTCTTTAGAGATGTGGGCATCCTTGAGCCAGATGTTTAAAATGGCCAAAGCACCAGACATGATTATATATACCCAATTATTTCATTAAAAACCCGAGGTGAGAATTTCAAATTATTTGCAATCTGCAGCTAACTTCAGAAGAGGTGATCTCTCGTGAAGAGCTGATGGAATAATGTAATTAGTTACTGAATAGTATAATGGAAATCAGAATGTGTGACAAATCTTATTCTTAGCTGTGCCCTATATCTACCAGAAACAGTTATCAAGGAAGTAGGGGAGGAACAGGTTAAAGGTACTGAGTTCTTCTACCTTGACCCCTCCTATAGTTCAGAGCATACTCAAGAGAGCCTTAACCTGAATTGGCTGGGTGCTGTTCCTAGGTGCTTGGCACATGAAGTGCAGAAGAAATCTACATCATCATCTGCTGGTGCCATTGTGGGATGGTGCTGGGAGAAGGAGCTCTGTCAGTCTTTTATGCCTGAGGAATTTCCACTTTGCTGCTGCCAAAGCTATTGATGTTATAGCTGGTGCTTCAGCTGGAGCAAAGTAATTGTAGGCATGGGGGAAAACTTGGTCCCCATGTCCAGGCAAATAATTACTCATAATCTCTGCTCTTGAGTGCAAGCCAGGAGAAGATGGTGAAGGCATGCAAGAAACGAGTCTCAGAGCTTATCCAGAGTAAGCACATGGCAGTAAGCTTCCAGGCTCCTACTGATATTAATAGCTGAACTATAAAAATTACTTTCAGTTTAAATCCAGGCTCCCCTATTGATTTCCAGCTTGATTTTTATATGAACGTCATATCTTGCTCTTATCAGCTTCATGCAGCTCTAGTTGGTTTGACACTTTGTGATGTTCTTGACATTGTTCAGAGAGATGTTAAGTTAAAGCTGAACAGCTTCCTTGACCTGAAATTTAAACAGGAATGTGACAGTCCTGGAATTTTACTTAAGTCTCAGAAGCATGTCGTCAAAAGTACCTGAAAACTGCCTTTTAAGAAGCATTTCAGGCGAGCGCATTGGTAGCATTAACTGTTTAATAATTTGGAGCAAATATTAACTTGTCAGTAGTTTCACAGACACTGTTCAACTAGGGAACAAAAAATACTTAAGAAGGAGATTCTTATGTTAATCTAAAGTCCACGGGAAACTTTTCTTCCCCCACCCCACCCTAGAAGGTTTTTTTTCTTTTCACAGAAATACATGAATTGATGTGGGTGCCTTTTACACATGATGGAATGAATAAACCATAGGTTTTGCAGTCATTCTGGCTGGATTAGCATCAGCTATGTGTTTTCACAGTTGTTAAAAGAAGCAGTGATGGTGGGTTAGAAGAGATGCTGGATGATGAAAGTGCAGTGTGGTCCTGTTGGAGGTATGTTAAGGCAAAATTACCCTCCCCCTAAAAAATTTCTGGGCAGAGGTTTAAATGGGGACTGGCAATGGTTGGAAATGTTACAGAGAGCAGAGAATGAATGATATAACCTATTATTTTTAGTCATATTTAAGTGCTTTGCTCCAACAAGTCACTGTCCAAAGGCTGCAGTTCTATTTTGAGTTTGTATCCCTTTTTTGTAAAGAGTTATTGCTTGTTGTCCAACTGACAGCTAAAATTGACCAGGAACTGAAAACTAAAAATGGGAAAATACATCAAGAAAAAGAACATACAAGCTTTTAAGACCTTTGAAATGGCAGCATAGGGGAGTTTTCTGAGGAATGGGGTGGGGAAATGACTGTAAATTGTAAAGAACTGGCTTGTGTGGTAATGTCTCCTTTCCCTATAGTCGCTGTTTTGAGGTTGTATTTGAACCCACCACAGACTCCTTTCTGGTCCTTTGGGTCACAGTAGCTCTGCTAGTTGGGACTTTACTGTTAGGAGATTATAAAGAGCCTTCATTGATCTACTTTCAGGTCTTATAAATTGTTCCCTTGTGATCACATTTCCTGCAGAATAGAGCAGAAAACTTTCATACACGTGGTTGGAGTGTGTCAAATCAGATGAGATCTATATTATGTTTCCTGGATTGTACGCAATGCTTTATATATATGCCAAGACAAAAAGCTCTTCTGACCTTAATAGTGATGAAAAATATTTATTTGGGGGGTGGGGAGGATGGGTTGGGGTTTTTTTTAGTGTTTTCTTTGGAATTTGAAAGTAGGTTGCCAGGACGTGCAAAGAGGAAACACCTGAATTAAATACATGGAGAATCTGACAAAAACTCCAAGCAACAAACCTAATCTTGCCTTGATGAGCTAATTATTCTTA
Source organism: Nestor notabilis (assembly GCF_000696875.1). Classification (NCBI taxonomy): domain Eukaryota; kingdom Metazoa; phylum Chordata; class Aves; order Psittaciformes; family Psittacidae; genus Nestor; species Nestor notabilis. The sequence goes on along the minus strand of NW_009941634.1, from coordinate 109,337 downwards.
ACTGGCTTGCAGAGAGCTTTCCGGGGAAGGGAGTAAGATGTGGATAAAAGTGATGTAAAAATTTCCTAACTGATTACAGCAATTTCACACTTTGCTGTAATCAGATGCTGATTGATACTGAGTCTTGTGCCCTGTTACAATATTGCACAATATCCAAGAAAGTCTGTGAGGTAGCTATGTGCAAATGAAGACAGCTTATAGTATGAAATAAATGCAAACAAATTCTCTGTGGAAAACAACATAATACATCAGGGGATACAAAATAAAAATGGTAAGTTTTTTTTTATTTCGTTTGACTTGGATATAATTTTTCTGTTTGTAGTTGATAATATGAACTCATCAACATACAGGTGTGTGCCAACATAATGGTGAATAATTTGTAATAAAAATGGTGTATGTTGTTTCTATACTATAAGCAGTTCATCGTTACACTTTGGATATTTTTTTTTGTTGATTTATAGGTGGGCATTTTTTGTGTATATAAATATAGTACATAATGAAAGCTAATTTAAATAACATTAGGTTTAGGTGGTAGTGAATTCTTCAGTAGCTTTTATATCTTGGAAGAAGAATCATATGGGTTCAGCTCTTGTGTCAGTTACCGTCTCCAGGGACACTGCACAAATAAACAGACTGGATTCTTAATTCAGTAGAGAGCAAGCACAGCGAGAGGAGCACTAGGATGATCCAGTTCATTGTATCCCTGTTGCTAAGCAAGAAAGGCTTTTGTACCAGTTGGAACATTTTCAGGCTCTGTGGCTGCATTCCTAGATGAGTTCAATAATTAAATGTGAAAGCAGTGATTGCCAGCATTGCTTGCCAATTCCAGTTTTATAAAAAGGGGCAAAACCATTTGATCAGCCGTAGACAGAAACAAAAATTTGTTTGACCTATAATTATGTGCCAGACCAATGGTGGTGTAAGTTTAAAGAAATAAAAACCCTCCTAAGCTATGGATTGTCCTACTATTCTGAGAAGAGATATTCTTTTTTGTAGGGAATACCCTGAAAGGAGGAAAGTGACTTTCCGGTAGTAACAGCCTCCTTTTTGTTAACCTATTTCAAAGCTCCTTGAACTTCTGATTTTGCTAGGCACGGAGTAAATTCTTTTCATGTAGAGGATAAGCTTGGGTGTTATTTGTAATCTGCTGGGTTTCTGGTTTGTGTTGTCTCATCAGCTTTTTCAGCCACCTCTACTAGGGACTGAGTACGAAGGGAGAGAGAACTGAACTTTTTGCTGCTTTTCAGTTGACAGGGGTGAAGAAGTGGCGATAGTGAACATTTGGGTTTCATGTGAGTGAAAAGGCCTGTATAGTTATTGGATGGACTCTGTGGAAGTAATACAGTGCTACTGGTAATTCTTGTTGCTAAATGCTGTGGAAAGGTCTGATAATATGAGTGCTGGTACCACTCAGAGAATAAAACAAGCTCTGTTAAAAATGTGGAGAGTTTGTTTGCTTTTGCAAATTTATTAAAATAAGGACAAATATGTTTCTCCAACATAAGAAGATTATCGGGTTAAAAAAAAAAAGCACAACCAAAAAAACCACAAAAGAGAATTTAAATGAACTACTTTGTTGGTACTAGAATTTTTATTTATTTATGTATATTTAAGTTTTCAAAATTTCACAGATTCTGTATAAAGTCTCTGATCTTCTGGCCTGAACATAAGCTTGTTTCACATGAAATAGAAGACCAAGGGAGAAAAGAGGTAGGACAACTTGCTTCCTTATTGAATTCTACCCCAGTTAGAGCTCCTTGCTAACTTGCCTACAAGAGGCAAGATATATTGCATTTTTTTATTGCAGCTATTATATTGACATGAGCCTCTGAGTAGGAAGCAGTTTGAATCTAAGTTTCTCCCATCATGAAATGAGATAAAAATAGTAGGTTTTCAGAAATGGCGCTTTTTTTTCTTCCCCCCAAATGAAAAAAAAAATTTGCATTAAAACTTCTAGACAGCTTTTGTGACTATAGATACATTTTCCTCTCCTACGGATAAGACAAAAAGATGAGAGTTCAAGCCATAATTCAATACTGGGGCTGGATGTTTGCCTTGAAAGATGATGAATTCTCAGTATGGAAGAATGCTTTGCTATGTGCTTTCAGAAGATGGTACATAAAGGTAATTTGTGAGGTCTCTAATATCCAGTGATTATTTTCCTTTATACAGGTCAGACTATTCTAAGTTTAAGGGTGAATACAAAATTTGAAGTGAGTCTAAAGTTCTTTTCATTTTATTTTAGTTTTACTATTTGTATAGTTAATATTATAAAGCTCTGTCATTTTGTTAGACTGAGTCAAGTAAGAGTTGAACGACTTGCACTGGGCATGGTAGTTAAGGAGCAGACATCAAAACAACACAAAGCAGCTTTGATGAATGGTATAGGAAAATGCCCTACTTATTCTTCCTTTGGCTGCAAATAGCTTCAGCCGCTACTTTGAATTTATCAATAGTGCTAAGTTATTTCTTTTTAATAGCCAGTTAATTTTTCACCTGATTGATTGGGGTTTTTTGCTGAACCATTACCCTTCGGTGACAGCTGTCACTGTCAACAAACAAATTTTGCTTGTTTTAATTATGGCTTATATCAAGAGTTACTTCGTGTCTTAGTTCAAGATAAAAGTCACATTTTATCATGTAAACAAAACAATTAAAAATGCATGGAGAGGAATAGCTGTGAATAATGCACATGTATAAGTAGTTTACATATGACAGAATGATACATAATGCTTATGGTACAAATGTGTTATCTCCTATCTTGCAGATCTTGAAGTATCTGTATTACTTCATTGTAGATTGTAATGTAACATTAATTATTTACTTTTCTGTGGTTTTGGGCTAATATTTCGCTGTGCAGTAGCTCCTTTTCGTAAAAGCTAGAGTTTTTGCTCTCAGGTGATCTCACGTGAAATCCCTTTAGCATTTCAGCTGCTATATATAAACTCCATGAACAAGCAATATAGATTAAAGGGGTGTCAAGGAATGCAAAGTGATCAGTGCTAACAAGGAAGGATGAAAAACTGGAGAACAGTTCTCTGAACGCCTCCAAAATGTTCTGTGGTTGATGGTTCCTCAAAGGAGGATGCTTAATCATTTATCCATTAACCTATCCCAAGACTTTTGCTATTCACGGTTATTATTTTGAATAGAATAGCACAACTTTTTATGGAGAAAGGTTGCAGGTTTTCTCCATTGCACTGCCATGTGAGGACATGGACCAAAGTCTCACATTTTTGGGCTTCCTGACTTGTTATTTGCAAGAATGAACAGCTGTCTCCTTGAGCTGAACGGAGCTGCATCTCAGCTGTGGTTGCTTAAGCATCTTAAGCTTAAACCTGTGGTTTAAGTCTGATTTTTTTACTTGACAGTGCAAGCATACGCACAAGCTTGCACGCTCATGTACACTGAGAAGCTCTTATCTCAGGTGCAGGAGGGGCCTGGCTCTCATCTGGGAGGCTGCACCTCCCATAGCGATTTGCCCTCAGGGTCCACTGAAGGAATTGATAGCAACAGAGGAGAGGAGTGCTTGGGGGGGCGTGTGAGTTAGCAGGAAGGGCCTTGTGAAATGTCAGGAATATATTGCAGTGATGCCTGCCCAGTGCTGCTGCTTTAAAACTGAGCAAAAACTAAGCTTCAGACAGACATCCTGGATGTGGGACAGTGTCGGCACAAAAAAAGAGTTGCTCTGTGCTGAAATGAATAAACAGTATTTTGTAATAGCTCCTCTGTGGAGGCAGCTCCTGAGGCTGCCCTAACAAGGAGTGCAATACAAACAAGTCTGGAATCAAAACATATTTCACAGCTTCAGTAGGTGGGGTTTTTTTGAAACTCACCTTGAGAAACAAATATTTATGAGTAGTCACTTCATAAATATATTCATGATGAATATTCATCTGCTGTACAGAGGAGTTTCTGGCTGGGATTTGACTTGCATGCATGTACTAGGACAAATTTTCTACCACAGGCAATTACAATCATTTAAAGTAAGACATGATGAGAATAAAGAGTAGAAAGAGCAGTTGTAGTTGCCTTAATGATTCTGTTTCATCTAAAAAATGATTCATTTAATTTACAAGAACATCTGTCATATTAATTTTTAATTATTTTCTGATTTCAGGATAAATAATATAGACAGTTGTGATACTTGCTTGAAAAAAAAATCCATTGTATCTACTATTTTATAAGTGTAATTCATATTGAAGGGGACCTCAGGTGGTCTCTAGTCCAACCTCTGGCTGAAATCAGGATCAGATGTGAGATCTGACTGGGTTGCTCAAAGCTTTATTTGGTCCTTGAGAACCTGCAAGGATGGTCATTGCACTTATTTATTATGTGTATTTGTTTTTCTCAGCTAAGGAAAATAGTCTTGTGCTGAAACTGAATGAGACATTGAAGTTATTGTGGGATGAATCTGAGTTTTCAGGAGCAGGGTAGTAACTTCCAGCATGCGTTTTCATGCTGGTGTAAGTGGGAGGCAGTCTCTCAGTAGAAAGAGGAGTGTTCCCTTGCTGCTGATACAGGCAAAACTGTGAATTGTGGGCACCTGCCATCAAAAAGTAACTCATGTTGTTACCTTGGTCTACTTCATTATGATTTGGTTTTGGTTTTGTACCAATTTTCACTGGAATCTATCCTCTTATTGTCAGTAGGAGTCCAGCGGTTGAAACATACTCCAAGTGTTCGTATCAATTCAAATCTAAGGGAATTTTTATCCTTTTGGTACTTCCACAAAGTAAGGTAGTGAAGGATTTCTGTGCAGAATTGTGGTACTCTCTGTCAAGGCTTCCCTTTATGGAAATATGCCTTGACGTGCTCTGTCTCACCATCGTGGCAATAAAAGGTTACTGAGGGTAGATAGCTACTTAGGCCAGAATCATGCCAAAGCTTTGCAGGAAACAGATTTGATTAGATTAGATTTCATGTTCTTTTCCATCCCGGCTGTGCTTCCAGAGAAGTAATTGCCTGTAATTATGACATGAATGTCAGCAAAGTGAAAAGGCAGGTTTTTTCTGTCTTTAGGAAAACTGTGGCAGAGAGTTTGTGTTAACTCTCACTCTCCTCAATTTTAACAGAACTGTAATCACCTTCCTCGAAGTCATGCCCTATGGTGCGATTCCAGTACTACAAAGTGGCTGTTCCGATCATCTGGTGTTACATCCACACCGGAGTCATAGTTAGACATTGGGAAAACTACAGCTGTGGAAAATGCACTTACTCTCCCTCTGCTTCCATTCCTACCCAGGCATATGCTTCCCTTTTTAATGAAATGTCAAGGGAAACTCTGGTCTGTGAAATCCAGAGGGACAGTTTTGAGCCTCACAAGGGTTAGAAATGTAGGAAGAAAACTTGGATATAGGCAAATTAATTGTTATTCCTTTACATTTTTTGATTACGGAGCAAGAAATCTAAATGTGTTATCCTGTATGCATAACTTCTGTTGACTCAACCAAATTTATGTATTGTCTAGAGAAAATTGGAACTTACGCTTCCTGGGCAATTATCAACATGTTATGCCACCTTTTACTGCATGTGTGTTTTTGATCTTGAATAATTCACATGCTACTTACAGTTCTAGTCTGTCTTGATTACTAGTCAGTGCTTACTCCTGGTTTTATTTTTCCTTCCACATTTCAGTCATAAAGGTTAAAAAAGAGCAAACTGTATTGGACCTAGGAAGATACACATTAATGTGACATGGACTTGGACTGACCACAGGAAAAAGCATTTGTGGTTAGATACTAGGTTTTTACTCACTAATTTAAAATTATTAAAATGGGAGTAATACTAAATAAAATGATGGAATAGTATCTACAGTGGCATGAATCTCCAGCCTCTATGATATTGTTTTATTTCATCTTTCTGTATTTGCAAATGCATTTTTCATAGTGTTATGAACAAAAGCATATAAGATTGAAGGCCCAAGCAAGTTTTAAAAAGAGCTTCCCTATAATATTTTGCAGTTAAGAAGATAAGAATGTGGGGTTTCTGCACTGATTGTATAACCTGCCTCTCTGTCAGGACAGCATGTGAAGTACTAATCAAACAGGGTCTGCTGTATTTTCTCAAAAGTGACTAAGCTTCTATTGGTAATCATTGCAACACCTGAAAGTAACAACAACAGTTTTACTACAAAAACGGTGTTTATACCGTGTTTTGCTTCAGTTTTGAGAGATCTTGTGATTTGGCTAAGAGAGCAGTCTTGAGAGAGGTAGGTAGGTATCAGCTTCACTATTCATCGCCATAAGCTCATACAATTCAGTGTTAGCTTTGTTTTGCCTTCATTGTTTAATGAGGTATAGGATGTAACTACCAAAGCAATAAATACTGCAAAATATTATGTTTATTTCTGGAAGAATAATTTTCATGAGGTATGACTGTAATTCCTTGTGTGCTTTATTTGTCTGTACTGCATACGAAGTCTAATACATTAGCTGAGTCAAGCCAGACAGGATATATAAACAGTATGTTGTTTCTGCCAGCTACACTGGTAGCTTCAAGTGCTTTGCATTATTTATTTGAAAGTGTCTGTTGCTTAAACACTGCCTTTGACTACATGCTTTTTAAGTGACAGGAAGTCTACCAGTTTGGATCCATTTAGTGAAAAGGAAAAGCCCTTCCCATAAATTTTGAGCTGCAACAGTAGGAAACAGTGTCAGAAATGGTAGTGAATCAAGTTCTGTATGGAAGTGGTAATTGAGTCTTCTAAACAAATGGTTGCATCGCTGTCCGTGCTTTGACTGTCATTTCTCACCACTGCCATTCTTAGAGTGAGCAGGTAACATGATTATGTCATCTTCAGTTGTTTAGGCAATCTCAAAGATTCATAAGAAAAGGACTGACAGTTAGTATTCCTAATTGAAAACACATGATTATTTGTTCTGGCTAAAATAGTCTTGAATATTGTAGATTATTTCATGTGTTATATATCCATAGATCTGTAGGTTATTCCGTCTGTTATTTAATGAGAGGCTTCAGCAGGCAAACTAAGATCCAGTTTTCAAAAGCCTTGAAGATCTTACAGGTTTGTATTAGTGGGATTTATACTTAGTATTTAATTTCCTAAGGAGCCCTGCCAAAATGCTGAGAACTGCAGAGACACAAGAAGTCTTCAGGCAGTTCATTTCTGGCTCCTGCACCAAGTTCTCCATATAGTAAGGGGAATGTCAGGTGGTGGTTTCCAATTTTGGAAATCCTGCATATGGACAACCATTCAAGCTCTGTGTTGGATGGACAATGGTTGACAAAGCCACCCTAGAGTAGGAAATGTGAAATATTTCCAACAGAGGTTCCCTGAAATTTCTCTAGTCTGGGGTTTACTGAAACTTCATGGTGGTCAATACTTTTTCAAGCACAGAGTGCAGGCGTACTTTTCCTCACAGTGACTAAAATACTTTACAGTGTTTTTGTATATACTGAGTATTTCACTGAGGCCATTTCAGAACAGCAGTCACAATCCTTAGTCGTACAAGATACAGACTTGAGAACCTACAGGAAAACTGAAGCACATTGTATCCTCCAAGGAATTTCTTAGTGTTAGTTTGAATCAGTATAACCGAAAACACTGATAGGCTCAGAAAGTTAATTTAGAAGAACTGGCCATAAAAATACTTGGAAAGCCTTTCTATTTGTTTCATAATGGAAAGGATAACTATTTTGCTTTGAAAGTGTCAGAATGTTTTTGAACTTGAGTAGTAGTTTACTGTGATGTTTATAGAGCTATTTACAGTGCTAAAAAAATAAGCCAGAATATTGGAAAGGGACAAGCCTTTCAAATTGTACAAGTATTTAGCTTTATTTATTTGATGAGAGTCTATGGGATAAATACAGTTCTTCATAAAATAAAACAATACTTTTTTGTTGATAATACTTGTTTAAAATAAAAATTAACATATGTACAAAATAAAGTTGGCAATTTCTTTATTACTGAATTAAATTACTTTTTAATAAATATAGTAAAATAAGATGTCTAGTAATGCCTAGTTGGTCACAAACATGGGGTGGAATGGAAAGTGCAGGAGAAAACAATAGTGTAGTAATTTTAGGAGGAAATAATTTTTGAGTGCAGTATTGTTGAAATTGATTAAATGCTGTCATAGGTGTTATGAGAGTGCTGACCTTAGATTACTGGCAGGGTGTCCTGGAATATGCAGTCTGAATAATTATTCGGCAATTTAGCTGTATTTCAAATATTATTTTACCTGGAACCTGAAATAAGATAATGAAGACACTTTGTTCCAGATCCATGGTTTAGCATAATTCAAGTTCAGTAATCTTTTCATGACTTTTTAGAACCAAGTTTTATAGTGCAAATGTAATACAGTTACAAAATGCAGGTGGAAAAAGATGTCATTAGGCTGAGTCACTGTGTGGAGAGGATATTTTATTTTGGTTATATTTTGAGATACAAGTCCATTCACTTCGGCATTAATAACTTTTTTTGCCTGGTTTCTTATCTTCAGTATATGTGCATATGATACGTAATACCATTTTAAAACACATTATATATATTTTGTTACAAAATGGGATACTTCACATTGATTCAATATAGAAACCACACAGAATTTAGAATTTTCCCTGGGGTCCTGTCCTATTCCCATTTATATTGACAAGTACCTTTCTGTTCTCTGTTAAAATAGGCTCGGGGTCACAGTATAAATCAGAGTATGAAAAGTATTTTTTAATTATCTTTAAAATGACTCTGATAGCTGCTTAAACTTTACTTGATGTTTTAGTGTACAGACAATAGTGGCTGCTCTTAATAGGTGATAGTTTGATGGAGAAGAACAAGTTAGAATTATTTTTTTTATAACACACCCTATATAGGCAGTTTTTTGTTTCAATTTTTAACATTCAGAAAAATCCCATAGATGTCCAAGGCAGATGACAAGTTAAGGAAAGAGGAGAGATCAAATGGAAAGGTAGCTATAAACAACCTTTGGAGTTTAATTAGCTGTCAGGGTCCCAGACCACACCCATTGATGACTTCTTTATGGACTAAATAAGACAATGATTTTACTCCCAGCTGGCTACTAGAGAGAGTATATGTAAGACTTGTTATATCTTGATGACTTTTTCTTTCTTTCTGTCTTCATTCTACTTAAATAGTTAAAGCCTTTGGGATGTTTTGAGTATCCTTTGGAAATACTGCCTTCAGCTGCCTGAGAACATAAGGAGAGGTTAGCTGGGACAAGAAGTACGGTATGGTACGTTTAGGAAGGAACTATAGCAAATCCTATACCTCTTCCCCTCATGAGCAAAGAAAGTAAAGTAACTCTTTAACAGGTCCTGTCACTGGAAGGTTTTTTATGTGGCATGTCTAGTTCATCTCATTCTAAAATTATCAAAGGGATGGTGCTACACCTGGAAGGGGAGACTTTCCTCAGGGCTTTATAAAAAGATGCATCCTCAGACTAATTCTTGCAGCTTGATGGGAAGCATATTGTGCTTCCTGAGACTTTCAGACTCATTTGCAGGCTCTTGTGGGTTTGTCTGTCCACAGCACTCTGCTTCTTGGGAAACAGTGGACCCGGTTAATGTGTCTCGTGTTTCTCAGCTGAACAGCATTTATTTTTCACACTAGTGAAGTTTTATAAGTTTAAAAAGCATATACTGTGAATTCAGGCAAAGCAGAAGTTTACATTATTGACTGCCTAATTTGGAAAATTGTAACATGAGGAAGTTAAATAATCAGTGTATCCTTAGGGTTCATCAGAGGTGAGGTAATTTCCTTTGCATTGCTTAGGATTGTTGAGGTAAATCTTGGCCTTAGGCCAAGGGGCATAATTCAGATGGTAGACACCCCTTTGTGGGATGCTAAACCTCACAGTGGGAGTCTGAAGCCAGTTATGTGAGGGAGGTGCTTGCTCTTGTCCCAGGCTGCTCTGAGCAGCAGTCATAATGAGAATTTTCTGTCAATTTGTCAGGGTTGGGAGTCCCCCTGCCCCTCACCTTTTGGCATTTGTAACCTGTCTAATGCTGCTTATCAGAGGATGCACAGCGCTTCCCTTTCGCTGACTTCTCTCAGATTACCGCTGTGCCTCATTAGTCCATTTCTCTGGCTACACTGGCTTCCCCCCGTCAACTTTCCAAGAGTGCTGTCAGTCTTCTAAAATCAATAAGAGTATTGATTGTACAACTGTTCTCTTGATTTTACAGTCTCTACCGTGTCCATAGCTTTTCACAGAAATCATTCAGTATATGAATAATCCAGGCATCAAACCTGGCATTATATATAAATTTTAACTCCATAACGTTTGATAGTTGCATACCTGAATACATCCATATGAAACACTGATGTTTATAATCTAAAGGGTTAGTTTCTAATGCCATAAAATCACCTTGCCTAGTGTCTTTTAATTGTGAGGGCTAACACACATTAGGTCTGTTCACATAGTTCAAAACCGAGTGGAACAGCAGAGTTTAATTTGAAAAAAGAAGTCTTCATAGATGTTAGAAAACTATGAACTTTCAGGTTTTTAAGTGATATTATCTAAAGAAAATTCCTCCTCAATGTCTGGCATGCAGCAGTTTCAAGGGCAGCTCAGGCAATCATGGCAACAGTTTACCATACCTGGTGTTTGAGGATCGACATACCCAAATTAGTATTTTTCTTTAATCTGACTCTTTCATGTAGGCAGACTCCTTTAGTAGGAAGTTACGTGTATTTTCTCTCTGTACATAAGTGAAATATCTGCTGTAACAGAGCATAGATTGTCATTCATGTGTGTTCTATTCTCCTGTTTCATAGAGGTGTATTAAACCCATTCCTGACGTTCTTCAAGCATTAAGGTATTTTCTGTTTTGACCTGTTGCTAAATGCCAGAGAGTTTGGAAAAGTAGAAGAAAGATTTTTTTTCAATTGCTGGAAATCATAATATTTCTTAGTTGAATCTAATGAACATCTTGTGTATTTGAAAATATGAGAATTTTTTTTTCCTTTAGAAAGTAATAAATTCAAAACTGTTAGAAGTTTTGCTTGTTGTAGATTCATGGGTAATAGTACATGGAGTTTAATTTATATTTCAACTGTGTAGATACACTTGCTTTTAGCTTATATTTTTTTAAAATAAAACTAAGTAAACAAAATTTTATCTGGAAAAAAAGACAAATGAGACTATTTTCTGATAATAGAAGTCAGCAAAGCGTAGCCTGATTCCTTGTGATAGGGACAAATATATTGGCACTAATGTGCTTAAAAGGCAGCTATTAGTTTTTAATGAACATAAGAGATTTACTCTTTTAGCAGAGCTACTACAATAATAATCATACATAAAGGAGTACTTCACACAAACTCAGGAAATTATATTCAGAGATTTAGCTAGGGAATTTGGTTCTGGTTTGAAAGATAATGTTCATTTATATATACAAAAAAAATAGTTCATTAGCATACTTTTATTCTGCAGACACTGAAAAGCTTTAATGCCCCCCAAATTACATAGATGTAACTTAGTTTTATGAGTTATCAAACACTAAGTATATAAATAGCCTTACTATTCTGTCGCAGCTAGTGCAGTACTGTTCCAGAACACTGCTATTGCACAATAGGAAGCATTATAAAAGGGTGTTTTCCCCCTCCACACTAGTGTACCAGGTTAGCTTGATTCTGAGATAACGGACTGAAAGTGGATGTATGATTTTAAGAGATCTGGTGAAGTGCAGACTTTGACATTAAAGCACTAAAATGATTGTAATGGGCAGACAATGTTTCTTTGAAGTGCAACTTCTGATTTATAATGTAGTGGCTAATGGAATATTAGTCAAGTCATTTTAATGAATAAGAAAAGGGGTCAGACCAAATGTGTTACTTTCACGCTGCAGGCAATTTTCACTTGCTCACATCTATGAACATATGTGCATATATATGTGTATATAAGAGTGTAGTGCCATTGGTGATTGAAACCAATGGAGTTGCAGTTACGAAAAACTGGAATAAAGAAGCAGATATTTGGGCTCTTAATTTAGAAGAATTATCTGGGTGTCACCAACAGGTATCAATAGTAGGGGTCACGTGGCTGCAAGATGCATTGCATTTTGAGAATTTGTTATAAATTGGAATTAATCTCTCCCTGTTCTCCAGAGAAACTCATGACATGCTGTACATAAATTAGTATCAGGCAGCAGAGATAAAGATCAGTACATCAGCAGTGACATTCATCTTTAACGACTCCACAAAGAAATGCTTCAACTTGGCTAAATTATGCACTAAGAAATCCACTGTTAACTTTGGTTTAGCTCTGTCTGCCTTTTGCTTGAAACTTTGCATTAATCACTGCGAGTGTATCAGATAAAAACAAAGAAACTGGAGAAACAGTGTTGAAAGTAATTGTTGTTCTCTGGAAAATGGATTCAAGGGAACTTAGTGGCAACTTTATAGTTGACAAATTTTCACAAGTGGTATTTTTTGTCTTTACTTAAAATGGAAAAAACCCCAAACCAATCTTGTACTAGAAGTATATACTCTAAAGAGCTGCTTGCTGTTAATACCCAAACTGTACTAAGTGATAATGTTCTTATGCCAGACTGATAAGCACCTGTACAAAAGATATAGATTGCCAGCTAAATTAGTCTGGTAATCCTGATAAGCCCATAGTGAGTCTATAATGTCTGCTAGGGGCAAAAAAATATTTTGTAAAACTTGCCTACAATCTATATTTTCAGTCTATGCATGTCAGTTAGATTATTTCGGGAATGGCTTTAGCTTCTCAGATAGAGAAAATGGCCTTGAAAATTTCCTTCAAATCCATGTCCCCAAATGTAACTTTCAGCAGGGTAAAAGGTGATGCTTCCTAGGTTAAGGCTTTGAACCTAGTTGGGGCTTTCATGGTGGCCCTAGATTGGAGGTGAAATTAAACAATTGTTTGATCTAATCCTTCTTTTTCTTATTTTTACTGTTTCCTTCTAAAGAAAGAGCAGAAAGAGCATGTTTAAAATTAATGGTGGTTGTATATAAACAGCAACAGAGGAGTTGCTAGAAATTACTGTGGATCGTAATGCAGCAGCCACTTCGGATTATATTCTTTAATCATTACCACATGGTTAAGGCACATTCCTAAAACAGCTCTAAAATGGTTTGCATAGTCTGGCTCAGCAACATCACATGGGAATACAAAGGTGATTTTAAAATGCAAGATGGTTACAGATGGCTTAGACTTACACACAAACTGTATTTGTATTAAATTCTGCATGTCCTTATGAATAGAAGAGCATTGCATATAAAGCTAATGAACTCTCAATGTGTAGTCATGTAGGTAGAACACAAGTGATCATATACTTATGTAAGAAATTCCAGCACAGGGAAAAATTGCTTCTTTTGATGTCCACGTATTTTATCCTTAGTAACTTGTTCTGTCTGAAGAATATACATTAAATCTTGTTTAAGAATGTATGAGGTAGTTGATGTATATGAGGCATCAAATGAATCTGTCAGAGAGCTGACTGTTTGATAAAGTATGGCAACCAATGGCTTGGCAACTCTCTACTCGCAAACTTCTTTGCAGTCAATACTGTATTAATCATTTAGTTTCTGCCAGTTTAAAAGAGATCCTTTCAGTGACTGCATCCAGCGCAGTGGAATGTGATGTAGCATCAGCATTACTGTTGCATTGGGAATGGGAAGTAAACCCAGGAAGTTTTAAATTGGCCTCCTAGATCGAATGTGGTGTTTGTCTACCTGGGTGTAATTTATGCATGGTAAACTGAACATACAGGGACATTTTGTGAGACACCTTTCCTCAGGCAGAAGGATAAAGGGCACGTGTCAGCTTGGGTCACCACTGTGATGGCGAGTTGTACCTGGCATGAGATGATTCAACAGAGGCAGCAGGTGTTCTTCAGAAGGTTTGGTTTGCTTTTTTTTCTGATCCAGATTTATAAAGGATACTTTGCTGAGGTGATATTAACACACAGAGAGTCTGGTCACAGCTGAAAATCTGAAACTCGGTGCCATGACTAGTTTCCAAATATGTGGGGTATTCAACAGAAACACGTAACTTAGATGTCGCATGTCATATTGTGTTTGCCCTCAGTTTCTCTCTGTGGACATTACAAGTAAGGACCAAGGCCAACACTGTGAAAGAATTTTATGGCTATTTAGGTAATAACTACCTAGGTGCAGAGAGCATTGCTCTGATGATGTAAGCCACCTGTGCATTTTTGTAGCTGTTAACAAATGTTAAGTGGTCATGTTCCTGAAGTAAGCAGGAGCTAGAGTCTTTCACACCTTCATGTGTGCTTACATGTCATGTACTCTTAAAATTATATACCCCTGCCTATTGTTGGGAGGACTTTTAGACAGGCAAATGCCCAAAAGCAAGTCAGTGGCATAGTCTTTAGGGCATATTCTGACAGCAAACTGTGAAATTCTTCTGGTTTTTTTCAGATGAATTTGCTTATCCTATGGCATATCTTATGTAAGATGACCTAATACAGGAAAACAAAAGAAACCCAAAAAACCAAAACCACCCCATAATCCAATATTTGATGTAAGTTATAAGTACAAAACTTAAAAAGGGGGCAAGTTTATTTTCATTTTTTGAAACTTCTGCATAGCTTTTTTTTTTATGCTGTGGAAATTGGTTAAAACCTGTAGAAGTGGGAATTGTCTTTTAAATTATCAAACACTTCATGAAGGAACTCAAATTCCAAACGCATATAGAATACTTGAATGTCAATATTTGCAATGAGATCTGTTTATAAACATACTGATATGTTTGCTCATCTGTATACTCCACATCTGAGAAAGGTTCCAAAACTGTCTGGCCTATACTTTAACTGCTGGAAATGTCGTAGAATCCAAAATTGTGTAAAAAGCACCCTTTTTGGCCAAGCCCATATCCCTTTCTCGGTACATATGTGCCAGAGCAGATGTGGTGTGCAGCTGAAGACTATTTACTGCATGGGAACATCCAGCTGATCAAAATTTCCACACTGGAACTGCAATAATCTTTCATTTCTGTTGTTTATCCGAGATCTACCCTAACAGTGAATCTGATACAGGGATTTAGCGTAGGCATTGCAGGGGAGATTTATTATCTTTAGAAAATTAGCTAAGATTATTAATAGGGTGCTATTACTTGCAACAATACACTTTGGAGCCAGCACTTGACAAGTGGTGGTGTTATTAAGGAAGACTTTTCATGGCAATGTTTTTGCTTAGGCTTGCTGGATGTTTACAGAACGGTTGGCCATAGATACCGCATGCTGGAAATACTGTCTTACTCATTTGCTAGCATCAAGCTGTGAAGTGAGATTTTTCACATACTGATCTGGTTTCCTAAAGTTTAAGAATTAAAAAGGATATGAAAATCTGCATGCCTTTGTTAGATGTATATATTTCTCTCATTAGAAGATGATGAAATCTATGTAGTATTTACTTGCAATCCTGCTAATTAGAATTGGTCTTCCGTGTATTTCAAGAGCTTCATTCAGGTGCAGGTGGAAGGCAGACTTGACTTGATTGACTGTGAAATGCTTCCCCATTAGCTGTGTTCACGTGAAATAAATATGAAAGAAAAATAACCACATTTCCAGACACAAAGGCTATCTCTGCCGTAAGTGTGAGAGCGAGGGGGGAAAAGTCAGAAGAAGAGAAAGAAATCAGGAAATGAGGGACAAAGAGAGCTCCAGAAATTGCTGCAAAAAACTACAAAACAAACAAAACCCCACAAGAACAAAACATACTGAATGAGTCAAATCAGGTGGTAAATGAGTAATAATATAGAAAGAAAAAAACATCAATCACAGATAACATGCCACGTAACTATTCCTGCT
>NW_009941634.1:85146-93554 GCF_000696875.1 Nestor notabilis | reverse complement strand
TTTTAACTAAGGAGATATTGCTGTACTCCAGGGTGTACACTAAAGTACTGTGTCTGGGGTGGGGGGCAGGGGAAGAGGGGGAAGGAAGGGGAGGAAACCATGTGGATGCATTTCCTTATCTTACAGTTATTACAAAACAAAATGCTCTCAAAAAACTGTTAATTTTTTCCCTTAAATGTTGTGTAATTATATGCTCTAGTCAGGGGTCTAAGGAAAATAAATATAATGCACTATATTGAAAATGGTTTCCTGAGAAGGATCAATAAATGCTATATGCAGCGGAGTGAAGTTATCAAAATGCAAATATTTTAAACAACAGAATTTAACAATTGCCAAGATAAGCTATTCCCTCAAAGCACACTGAAGACATTTCCTAGTTTACATAATGTAATTAAATTCAAGCCTGAAGAATTCAAATTTGTCCCAAAGACATTATTGGCAATGTGATTTAATGTGGTGATAAGGATGAAAATGTAGCATGTTTGAAGGCCACAAGAGTATTATAAAATCATGTTTGAAAGCTGACAACAATTGTTCGCAAGCATTTTCTTTGAAAACTACTCAATAGTGACATAATGAACAGAAGACCTTTTCCATTATTAGCAGCACAACCTCCTCCTGACACAATTTGGGTCAAGTTCACCCCAGTGTAACTTTCACAGTCTCACTGAAGCTATACAAGGAGAAAATTACCCAGTTTTTTCTTGGGGCACGTGGGGGAACCTGCAAGAAAAACAACCCCCCAAAACATGTAAGTGAACACAGTGTAAGGAAAATGTGAGTCACTGCTTTCTTACAACATAGTAAACCATTTGGTTTATATTCTTTCGTCAACAAGAGACAGGAGTACAGGTTTTATGTACACTGCTTTCTCACAGTTGGTTTTATTGTTTATATGATGGGAGACAGTGTGAGCTGAATGCTGCCCTGGAGTTAAGAGCTCCAGGGAGTCGTCCTTTTCTCTGTCTCTTACTAATCTCTCTAATTATATTTTAAACCCACATTTCATCTGCAAACCAGGGATATACTATTTCTCATCTTGTAAGATCAGCTAGTTAAAAATGCAACAGCTCTTTGGAAAAAATATTAATATTATATCATAAATGTTCATGTCCTTTGATCCTGTTTCAATATGAGTGCCTCAAGTCTGGTAAATTAGGACTTCATTAGTCAGGGTACAGATAGATTAATTCTGTGAAGCATATCTTGGCACTGGTGTTGGGGACATCTCAAAAGGTGCCAGTGTTTTGCTGTTGATGAGTAAGAGTCATTTAGCTTTGCTGAATTGAAAGGATCTTTAACTAGCATTAAAAAGGGAGAGAACTCTTTGGTTAGCGAAGCTTCCTACTGGAGAAGCTTTACAGTCAAACTGCCTCTCTTGAAATGGTGTATTTGTTCTTTAACAACTTTCTGGTGTGACCCCTGATTGACAGTGAAGTGGTATTTATAGTATTTAGCCAGTCATCAGAAATGACTAATTATGCCTCCCTTGGAATGTACATGCTTTGATGACTCATGTAATATGCTCTAATTATCTCACAATTTGGTATCTCTGATACATTTAAAAATATGTCCAGATGTAGTAGTGGTACTTAACATCTGCCTTCCTTAAAGTTCCATGAATTAAAGGTTTTGTAATTTTTAGGTGAAAACTGTTGCAGCTCCTGTGCTGTCCCCTTTCAAAGTAATAGATGTTTCTTGTTCAGTCAGTCACTCCTGCATTTGTTATTTTACAAAATCTTCTAGCGGGCTTGAATGCATGTAAGTCAAGGAAAAAAGATCAAAGGCTAATCCATTAGTAGTCTTTCAGATCTGACCTTTCTTTAGAAAATAGTTTGTTAAAACTTTAAAATGACCCTTTACAAAAGGGTTAAAGAGTAGGAGAAAAATCATGAAATACGTAGTATGTGCAACAGAAGGATCAAACCACTGGTTCATTTGCTTCTCAACTGGAAAAATCAGATTAAGTAGTCATATAACATGTAAAGAACAATCTCTTTCTTGAAGTTTGCTATTTGTATGTTGCTAGATAGGAAAAAAAATATGTAAAGTACTAAAGAAACCCTGAAAGTACTCATCATAAAATACTGCTTGAAATCCTCTAAACTGTGCTCTTCTGGACTTAAACTTGTCTGAATCCATATATATTTTTTTTTTAATTAAAATTATCTAACTCCAAAGAAAAGTCAATACATAAATAATACTTAAACCCCAAAACAAACAACCTAACAATCTATTTTGCCTCCCACCACTGTGCCCTGCCTGACATCTAAGAATAACACATGCAGCACACTTTATTATTTATCAAAAAATCCCAAACCTATTAGCAGGAATCTATCCACCAATTTTATGGCGGAGTTTCTTAGTTGGGAATTGTATTTTAACAGTGTGCTTGCATTTTTACCTCAGAAACAAAAACCCAAAACATTAGCCTTGTAAGTAGCTTACCTGGATGTTGGGGAGAGATTTAATTGTTTGTTTTGATTCAGACCAATGTATTTCCTTTGGTCTCACCTATCCTTCATGACCTACTGACACAAGAGAGCTATTCTGAAGATAGTCTTTTATCATTTGTCCTAGGGAAGTCTTTATTTGTAGAGCTAAACATTCATAGCATCAGACAGGAATTGATAATATCACAAGCTTATTAAAGCACTCACCAGGTGTCTAGGAGACAGTAATCTAAATTTCTGTAATAAATGGATGAGGAGAGGTGACAGGAGGTAAAGCATGTGCTTTGGAACTGTGGATATAATCCTTGCATAAGGGGGATGAGCCTTGGGTAGTCTGAGGATTGGTGGTTAACCTCCAGCTGCTCATCCTTCAGGTGGCTCCGATGGACTTCTACCCAATGGAAGACCCCCTCCAATGACCTTGACTAAAACCATGGCTATTTCTTATTTTTCTCTTATGCATTGGTTGTGCTGTTCAACAAAGATGAGGGGGAGGTTGAAAGAGGTTTCTAACCTGACTAGAACAGTTATGATGCCCAAAATACAGAGGCATAACTTTGATGCCCAGCAGCAATGAGCAGGAATCCACTAGGACTTAAGGACAATTCCTAGCACTAATCATATGGTAACCGGTTAAATTTTGACTATTATATTTAACCTTTTCCTCATTGTAATCAAATGTCTCTGAGATACTGCATAGA
Source organism: Nestor notabilis (assembly GCF_000696875.1). Taxonomy (NCBI): domain Eukaryota; kingdom Metazoa; phylum Chordata; class Aves; order Psittaciformes; family Psittacidae; genus Nestor; species Nestor notabilis. Next base: position 90,400 of record NW_009941634.1, on the reverse strand, counting down.
AAGTAAAATAATGCAATGGAATGCAAATTTTGTCACTTTTGAGTCTAAAATTTGATTGCCCTAATTTCTAATGAAAGGAAAGAAAGCTCTCCTTGTTGAGCGAGGATAAGAAAGAGAAAAGGGGAAGCAGGAATCCTAATGTGACTATTTACCTGTGCAGCAAGCTAATTATGCATCTGAGAAAGCATCTAGCATTGTCATGTTACACTGCATGCATAGGTTTGTGCATTTGGCTGAATATAAATAGGTGTGTATATGAGCATGTGTGTGTTCTTTATGCAACATTGCACTACTAGTGCACGGTACTTCCTGAGTTTGTTCTTAGGCATTGGTTTTAAGGGATGTAAATAAAGATGAAACATGGCCCAGTGGGTTTTAATGTGTAGACAGTTACTCTTGGTAAAAATAATTACTTGATTAAATGCTCTGGTGGATGGGGGTCAAGGAAGGAAGTGGTGGATAAATAATGAAAATGTATCAGTACGAAAAGTAAAACAGCTTATAGAACCTGCTACATTATCTTCAGCAGGGTAGAACAGGCAGTGCAGGCTTTTTGCATGAAATTGTTTTACCGAGGCCTTTTATTTCTTACACTATTTTCTATAAAAGCTTTTTTGTCAGTGATGCAGTTTCTGTTGCACAAAGCTAAACTGCCAAATCACCACAACCCACAGATGAGCTAGAAGTCACTTTTCCATGGCAATCAAGTTTGGCTGAGCAGTCGGAACATAAATGTTGATGAAATGACAGCGAGTTTTTTACATACAGGGAAAGTAGAGGATCTGCAGGTGAAGTGAGCGTAGCAGTCCATCTTCATGAAAAACTCATCTTCTTTCTGCTGTCTGCAGGTCATTCCTCAGTGCTAGGCAGAGATACAGACAACCGTACAGCCAGCTTTTCCTCCTCTAACACCCGCAAGAGGAGATGGTGTTGGCATAGCATAGTCTCTCTTGTCCAAGATGAGTTCATAGACTGGCAGTATGCTTGGAACAGTTGTCTCTTATCTACAGAGTCTGGAGAGATATGGCTGGGGCTTTCAAAGCTAGGTGAAATTCTTTCAGTTGTCAGTACATTGTAGGATTATGAAGCTGAACTATAATCTGCACCTTCATCTGTGATATACTGCTCATCAATACAGTACAGACAAGAAAAAATTCTTTGAGGTAAGGTCTGATACTTTCTGTCTCTACATCTATATTTAGGCACCTACAATAACTAGACTTTAGAGCTACTGAGTGGCCACTGATTAAAAATCAAGTCACTGAATTATCTAAAACCAGCAGCAGTACTCTGTTAAGGCTATCATGTTACAAAGTTATCCATTTCTTAATTATTTTGGCATAAATATAATTGTGAAGTATTTGTACTGAGATGGCCTCTGAAAAGTGCATATTGAAGAGAGAGCTTGTCTTTGGGGTACAGCCTTTGTTCAACTGTAGGAAACAGAATTACTTATAGGATGCTATTACGGCAGGGTGTTTTCAAACCTGATAATTACATTCAGAGGTATGGCAGATCAAAAGGAAACTGTACAGGAAAAAGATGTAACAAGAAAGTCAGGAACAGATAAAGACAGGAGTTTTTTGCTGTACATGCCATTCTGAATTAGAATGGCAGGAGGCTCTGTTAATAAGATCAAAAGGTGAGAGCAGAGATGAAAACTCTCCTTTTACTGTTAATTATTATAAACCAGGAAGGAATGTATTTGAACACTATTGGCAGAGTCCTAAACAGCAGTAACTCCCTCCCCTCCCTCCTTCTAGGAGAAAAGTACTGGAGCCTTTGAAATTTAAAAGAAATCTGTTGTGTCAGGGTGATCTTCAGCATTTTTTTTCCTTTTCACTATTAACACTAAATGGCTATGTCATCTAAAAGCCGTTTTGTGACATGTTCCCATTTTCTTTCTTATAGGTAAGCGTGAAAAGCATAAATTAATCCACTGGGACTGTAGTAGCACATGGTTATTGTAGGATGCCAGCTTGGTTGTTAAAAAGTGGTGCTATACATTTTTGAGACAGACATTTTTGATCTGTGGTGGGTTTTGTTTGTTTGTTTGTTTATATTTTGTTGGTGGTGGTCTTGTCTGGTTTGGGGTTTTGTGGGCTTATTTTCCATAGGATGAAATATTGAAGTACTGTGTGGTCACGTAAGACTCTGGGATTTCTCAAGCGCTGGGGAAGCTCCTGTTATAGTTAATTCCCTAGGAGATAATTCAATTCTTCTTGTATAAATTTCATGCTGGTTTCACTTGCAGGTGTTGTTCATGTTCTGTTCTAAATTGCTGCTTAGTGCTGCTGAGCGCAGTCGGTAGTTGCTGTGATGATCCCAGGTGGAGCTGAATTTCAATGGTTATGAGTGACCTGCAGGGGTCCCAGATCTTTTGAGAGGTTTGGAAGCCTTGGCTGCAATTCAGTTTGTGTTTCTCGGAGTACATATATTAGGTGCACGTGTATAGGTATCTGCGAGTGAATTAGGTATTTAAGCTCCCCTTTTGATCAGTGACATTCTAGTCAATATAGATAATGGAGGTTGGAGAGAGACTTGGCCAACCAAATTTGGTGTCTATGTCCAGATATGGTGCATAACTCTTCTGACTTTGTTGACTGCATCAATTTGATCTCTCTTGACTCTGATGGGAATTTAGACATCGAGCTCACAGGTAGGCACCCACGTGTGCATCTAAAAACCTAGGTGTCGGTCTCTGAGTCAAACCCTGTCTATAGTGAGATCTACTATGGAAAAAAATCACGGATACAGTTCATTCTTTGCTTAAGCAACATGCATACACATGGACATGTGAATCAAATTCAGCGTTGGTGTGAATAGAACCAGTATACATTTTTCAAAACTGTCTGATGAAAAGCTGAAGACTATACTGTAACTTGCATCTTTTTCTACCCTCAAATCAGTGCTTCCTCTGCTGCCGTTTTGTCACACTCCCCTTTTTGCATGGCAGTTTCTGATAGATTGCAGCTTGCTCACTTTTGGCTAACATTTCCTTTGATATCAATGTGTTGGATATTAAACTTGGATGTTAAAGAGAAATTCATACACATCATGCTGGTGTTCTATGAAATTAGTTAAACTGGTTTAGAGTTACTGGAGATGAAATTTTTCCTGCCTAACTGTAACTGGCTAAAAGTGTATTGTCTAACCAAAGGTAAATGTTGATACCCCTCTGTGAATCAGTGGAGTGAGAGAAATACCTGCAGAGAGGAACTGGTCTTCCTTCTCTCAGATAACAATTTACCATAAGACATCTGTAGCACTGGCTAGTTTAGTTAAGATGCCTTCCTTTTTCAGTAAAGCTGGATGTGTCTTAAGCTCCTGCCCATCCTGGTTCCAAACACAGTGCTGGCATCTTGCAGATGCTTTCGGTGCTGCTGTGAAGTAACTTGGCTCTCCAAAGCAGGAGAGAAGCTGTAGTGCTGCACAGCTGGTAGTGTTTGTGTTCCTCTCTGGCTTAGGTCTCTACTGCAGTTTTGCTCCTATCTATCAACCCAGTATAAAAACCAAGGTGTTCTGCACCCTCTCACATTGGGACTGCATCTGCTGGCATTTCCCTATTGAAATCATAGCTCAGTGCCTTCTTAAACATTAGGAAATGTAAAATCATGCTGCATTGCTTTATTTTCTTTTTCAAACAGCTCTATATAGCATCGAGAAAATAAAAAGAGCATTATTTCATGCCTGTATCTTGAATTTTTTCCATCTAGGGACTCAAGGGGGTGAAAATTGATTTGATTATATTCTATAGGAATAAACAGGATGCAGATAAAATCTTTCACATATTTTGTGTTTCAAGATGTTTTATTTCTTAAAGAAAAAAATAGCGGAACAGTTTGGGAAGAAAAATATAGAAAAGCTTGGAGTGAAAACTGACACTTCCTTAAACAACTAGAGGTCACCAGATCACTAAAAAAAGGTCATTTCATGTTCAGAAAACTGAAAGCTTTGGCTGAAAGTCTGTTCTGGTTCAGGCACAAAATCAAGGCGGCAACTAGAAATTAAAAAGGAACAAAATTATAAAAGAGGAAGTGGATACTATCTATTTAAATTAGAAGTAAGAAGTATGGAAATTATAGGGAAAGCCAAAAACAGGAAATGAAAAATCTGTGGTTGGCAAGGCAAAAGACAATAAAGTTTTTAGTCTAGTAAGAACAAAAATCCTAATAGTTAAGCCACTAGATGGAGATAGTAAGATTGTTACGAGTGATTTGAAAGAGATGTAAGTGTTAAAGAAATACTTTTATTCTGTTTTTTGAAAAATGCCTAATACTGTCCTCATGTCATGGGTGTGCTGAGACACGTCACAAAATGCCTGGAAGAAAGACAGGAAGATGTCAAGCAGGAGTTACTTGGACTACAGTCAATTCAGAATCAATAGGTTTGCTGAGGAGATCCCCATTTCATTGATGCACCTTCTTGAAAGAAAAAAGCAACAAACTCCAAACTACCCAACCAAAAAAGAACCCCCAAACAAAACCCAACCAACCAAACACCCCCTTTTCCAACACCCCCACCGAAAAAAACCCAAACCACCCACATGAAACCACAGGGTAATACAGGAGTGCTAATGATTTGATGGTTCTGGAATGTGACTGACACCTGTGCAATAATCACATTGCTATCACTGCTAAGCAAAAGGAAAAGGTCTCTAATTAATAATGCAATAAATGTTAGCTATTTTAGTTTAACCAAATATAAACAGAACAGGCAGTAAACAGGCCATTTCACTATGTAATATCTGGGTTTGTTACTTGAGACTTGTTTGATTGATAAAGATGATTTTAGAAATGAGACATACATAGTTTTGGCTACTGTTTCTTTTAAACAAATGCACTATGCAGCATAAGGTATGTACACGTCTGATTAAGAAGGGATTAATTGTCAGATCCTTTACATATCAAATGTAACTAATTCATGATGGTACAATAAGAAATGCAAAATTCAGGTTGGACTTACAAATGGATTGCATCCCATAGATCTGAGTGCAAAATATAAAAGAATCCAGAGTGTAAAAGCTGTACGGAATTTTTCAGTGCAACATCTAGATTTATGAGTTTAAATTTATATATCATAAATTTGGAAAATACAATGCCTGGGTATGGTGATGACTCTTGAAATGTATGTTGCAAAATCGCAGAGAGTGTCAGAAAGATGGACAAAAAAAGTCAAACGCTAATTTGTTCACCTCACCAAAGGTAGTGATGGATTGTCTACATGTGATATACTCAAAACCCACATTAGTGCA
>NW_009941634.1:24597-85115 GCF_000696875.1 Nestor notabilis | reverse complement strand
GGAAAGAGAGACAAAGGGCGGACTATGCCTGTTGGAGTTATGTTATCACCAGTTCTAGTTTTCATTCTTTGAGTGAAAAAATAATAGGGTTTTTTTTTTTTTGTGTGTGTGTGTGAAAATATCTTTGACATTAACTCAGACAAGCTTATCAGTCTTGTTTGCCTTTAAGACCATCTTTCTCTTTAAAATTTGTATCAATATATGTATTCAAGCTTCTGCACCAGTTTTGTGCTCATCTATATTAATTATCTCAAATCCTGTCACATGCTTAGGAGCAAAAGATGACAGGAGTGGGCGCTTAGTAAAACAATAAGCAGCAATAGTGCCTAAAATGTCACTTTGGTTTTATGTTAGCAACATTCTGTTTTGCCGTGCAATAACCACCCATATCCATGGAAAGGAGATTCAGAAAAACATGACCTTTTAATTACCACGTCATCTGTGCTCAAACTATAAAATACAAGAAGTAAGAGCTTTAAGCTTACAAAAACGCATATGGTTGCTATTTATATTTCTTACACCTTGTATGTAGAAAATCCCAGTTGCTTAAAAACAACAATTCTGCAGTTACTGTTATTGCACTGATAAAGTCTGCATGGTAAAGATACGTGAAGGCTCTCAGAAACAAAGGTGGGTCTTTGTTTACCTCTGGAAAACCCTTTTATAGAAGGTTCTGGTTAGCCATTTCCAATAGAGAATGGAGCAGTTGATCAGATAGCAGCTAAACTAATGAAAAACATCATGGAAGTGACAGGAAGATTAATTAAGTTCCTCCAGTTGTATTCACGTGTGGCAGTACAGAGTTCCTTTGGGTACTGCTGCAGTTAAATGGTGACAAATATTGCGGATTTCCAGAAGTGACACTTCTGAGTCAAGGGTAAAAAACACGTTTGGTAGTTTTAGCCAGTGGAGAACGTGCAAAACCAAAGATGAGCCTCTATGGTTAGTTAAAATATACAAATGTAACTTGCTTATTCCCTTCTTATCCTTTAGCATAACCTCAAGAGATTAGTAACAAATCACAAAATCTGCATTACTGTGTAGTATGTCTTAAGGTCCTCCAGATGGCTTAAAAAATAAAAACAAACCAAACTTCTAGCTAATGTACTTAGTATATTTGAGTTGAGGCACAAAAATATGTGCGCTTGGAAACACTTTCAATTACTTTTGGAGCCTTACAAAACTGTGGCTTGTTTGCTGTTCTTAATTTCTGCACTGTGGTTACTATAGTACTAGTAGGAGTGAAATATCTGCAAGACATAAATTTCCAAATTCTGTAGAAGTTCTAGCCCTACTTTACTTCCAAGAATCTTTTAGGCTTGGGATGCTTTTGGCAAATTAGTAGATAAACTATAATTTAGATTGCTTCTTCCACTTTATTTTCAGAAACAACTGTTAGCACAATACATTTTTATTCTTAATAGCTGTCTCTGTACAGTAGATAAAATTTATTTTAGGAAAATCTGGAAACCTTTCAAGTGTATGAGATCTTCTAGCCTACTACACGTGATGCATAAGCTTAAAATGTTGTGTCACTAGCATATTTTGTTGCCTACTGTTATATTTCTGCCAGCAGAGTCCCTTAATATGCTTCTGCATTTGCAAGGAAAGGTTTGTGGTCAGCCTCGCTAATTGAAATTCATCAAAGCCAACTGGTAAAAGTCTGTGTATAAATCTAATATTAGTTGCCTCCTGGGAGAGTTCAAGACTGGAAGAGAGTTTTCCAGGAATCCTAGGGAATTAACTGGATGCATTAATATTAAATATTAATTGGTCTCAGCAAAAGATGCCTGAGAGTGGTTTTAATACTTGCGGTGGAGGCATTGTGTAAATCAGTGGGTAGATAAAAATCAGTAGAAAGCGTAGATATCACAGCTAGTTCACGAAGTGGCTTTCTGGCTCTAGACCAAGTCAGGGGTGTGGGGTAACCTGTAGCTTTCCCATCTCTGGAGAAATGGAGGGTATGTGCTGCACTTCTGGGACATTTGTAATCTCAGCTTGCTTTTTGTTTATTCTGAGGAGGTAATGCCTTGTGGAGCAGTCTGCATTTTGAAAATCTGTCCTCTGTGGCAAACCCTCTACCAAAGTGGGGTTGTCAAGGTGAGAAAGAACAGAAGAGATTGAGGTGGAGATGCTAGTAGGGAAAAAAGCAGGTTGGCAGGAGAGAATATTTTGGGGAGTAGAAGCTAATTCTATTATTAGAAATAAAGGTGTGAGGTAGCTCTTTTATCAGAAGGTATTTTTTTCATGTTATGTTTATGCTGCTTCTGAATCACAGCGGTTTTGGGCTTTTGGTTTTATAGGTGAACAATGCATGAAAATATGTTAATTTTGCAGTTGACCTGCATCTGTAGCAAAGCTAAATGCTGGTTAGCCTGTGCTGGCTTGTTGATGACTGGGAGTTTGCACTGTGGGCTGACATCATGGGCTAATTTCCTCATTTATTCTGCATGATCCTGCATGCTCAGACCAGGTCTACTCAGCTCTCTAGACAACACAAGTCTTTGCTGCTCCTGACTTCCCCATGGGTGTGTTCAGCGGGGTCCTCAGTGTTTGACTTAAAACACTAGCCATTTGGGATTGAAAATTCCAAACTAATCCTCACTTTCACTGATGGTGACAAGATCGTACTCTGGGAATAAGTTTATTCTTTGTCCCTTGCTTGAAATTCCCTTTTGCAGTTTTTTAATGTAGTACGTGAGTAAATGAAAGCAGAATTTGGCATGGAGTATGTGAATTTGGGCTGTGACAGCTTTCCAGGAGAGACTACCATTTTCCCTTCTCCCTTGTATTTGATAGTTGAAATGCAAAGAAATTAAAGAAACGTTATTGTTTTAGTTTCTTTTTGGCTACTTTTGATTGTATGCTTATTGTAAGAATGCAAATAAGATGCAAAAAGGGGGGAGATAGTCCTGATTGTTTTGCATCCTAAAGGAAAAAACAAAATTGAAAGTAACATGCAGAACCAAGTAGTGGAGAATACGTAGATCTACATGGTACTTTGCTGTTTACACTGGCCATCAGACTCACCAAATTGGTACAGGTATTGTAACAGAGCAGCCAGCTCAAGAAAGCATGTTTAAAGGCAGCATAGTTGTTGCCTGACTACTAATGTACCCGTACGCAGATATGCACTGTCTGTACCTGGGCTCTCAGCTGGCCAGCTGATAGCATGGATCAGGCATATTAGCTTGGAGGAAAAGGCTGGAGGTAGCGTACATCTTGTAGGGTATGACTGCTGGTAGAGTGAGCTCAGGCTTTTCTGTGATAAGGTAAACGCAGCCTAAGAGGCAAACGCTGTGCCTGGGCGCAGACTGTCCTGAAGGACATCGCACAGCACCTCTGCAAAAGCACTTCGGAGCTAGCAAAGGAGCTGGAGGATTTCACAGCGAATTGATTCTCTGAGCTTTTATCCTCGGTAAAGGGAAGGGAGGGAATGCTTGTGCTGCAGAAGGCTCCTAATAGTAGCTTATACCTACTGCTCAGAGGATATTAGAGTGGCTCAGCTGAGATATTTTAAACCAGCCTTGGAGGGTGGTATTTTCTCCTATAGCAAGGTCTCCTTCCCTATACAGTAGAAGTCAATAAGCATTGTAATGATGAAATAGAAGAAAGGAAGGTGCCACGAGTATGCTGTTACTTGCTGTCCAAACCATCTAGTTAAAATACCGGCCATTGTTTCTAGAGAACTTAATTCTTCCACCGAGGGATTTCTAGGTGATATTTCTTCGCTGTAATTTAGGAACTGCTCAACTTAAGTTTCTGTGGGGCAGTGTGAACCACACAAGAAGTCTTGATCTTCATCCCTCATGCACTGTGGCCTGAAAGCGTGCTCCTGCAACTGTGTGCTTTTTAACGGTGAAGCAGTTTATTTTGGAGTTGATCTCATTTCAGGTATGCCTCTTCCTAGGGGCAGTTGGAATAAGAAAGGGCACTGAGAAGGGCTAGGCGTCAGAAGCAGAGAGCTGTGGGACTTCCAGTGAGGGACAGAACTGAAATTCATGCCCCAGTTCCCCCCAGCAGTGTGTAATCTCGGTGACTTTCATACAGGTAGCATGAAATCTCATGAGAGCAATGCTGCGGAGGAATCCTGCTGAGACGTGTAGCGGCGGTGTACATCAGGGCCCTTAATTCTTCTGCCGCAAGTGGAGCGTTCATTGGCTGCTGTGCTGGTGGCATAATTTTTCCCTAAGTGATTGGACCTCATGAAATAATAGTTATTGCGTGGAGCTTTTACAAATAAGAAGTGGAGCTTTAAATGAATTATACCTGTCATCCTCTTTCCTGTAGAATAAAAGCATTCATCCCATTAGAAACTATTATAATGAAATAAATGCTTCGGCATACTGTCCATTATTTTTTTACCTTTATTTAGTTTAAGTGTGTTATCAGTGATACACGCCAGACTGGCAGCAGGAAACCAATGTCCTCTATAGACTCATAGAAGAGACATAATACGTGCATAAATACAAACCGCATCGCCTTCACTTCTCTGCCACACCGGTGTGTGTCAGATCTGTCTCAAGGCACTACGCTCAGAACGTGGAGAGTATTTCAGTATTTCTTTGGTCAGTCTTCCTCTGAAGCTGCTGTGAGTTCATATAGCAGCAGGGACTGTGCAGGGACTTATTTACAACAAACTTAGGACCACTTCATTTGTCACAGAACAATAAAATAGCTACCATCTGCTAATGACTTATCAAACTGGGCCAGAAAGGAACTGGAGACCTGGAGGGTGAAAGGTTGTAAACTCCATTCCAAATCCTCGCTGTCATGTATCTCCTATCCTCATGCTTTGTTATTCATGCAAAGAAATCATAGTTTAAAAAAATCAGTTCAGCTCTGTTGAAATTGAACTACCTATTTGTCAGTTGCTTTTTAAAAGTAGAAGCAGACTAAGCTTTATCCAACATTTGGATTAAAATCATTTATTTAAATGGAACTATTGACTTATTTAAAAAAAAAAATAAAAAATAAAAATTCCCTGGGGACATGATCTTGCGAAGTGCCAAGCATCTTTATCTTCTACTGACGCTGGGGAATCGGGGCACTCAGGGCTTCTCCTGGAGCCTGCCCTTCAAAGAAAAATACTCTAACAATATACACTTTGTCTTTCCCATCTATTATGCAATTGAGTATGTTATGTCACTAAACGCGCCTTTCCCTAAGGCAGAGTGAGGTTAACCGGGATTTTAGAGCACGTCGTTGCGAGCCCGTTAAGGAAAAGATCTGTTTGTAGTACTCTTAGCCCTGATGTCACAGGCACAGCAAGGACATCAGAAGGAGGAGTCAGATTACAGTAAGAATGGGCAGTGCAGCATGCAGCCGGAGTAAACGCTAAATCAGACAGGGATTGTACTTTCCCTAAGGCAGAGTGAGGTTAACCGGGATTTTAGAGCACGTCGTTGCGAGCCCGTTAAGGAAAAGATCTGTTTGTAGTACTCTTAGCCCTGATGTCACAGGCACAGCAAGGACATCAGAAGGAGGAGTCAGATTACAGTAAGAATGGGCAGTGCAGCATGCAGCCGGAGTAAACGCTAAATCAGACAGGGATTGTACCAGGGATAAGACTGCCTGCAAAGCGCTCATCCTGAGGAGGCACACTGCTCACTCACGCTTCTTGTGCTGGGAAATTTCCACATAATGTAGAATGAAAAAGCTCCGTTTTACATGTCAGCCCTGCGCGGGAGCTAATGCTGAATACACAGCGGTGGGATCCTGACTGCATGATTAATGAGAAACATAATGTATTTTGGTAAGTGTTAACTATGATGTAATTCTGCTTCTGCTCACATTATCAATAGGAGCGATTATTATAAATTTCAGATTCAAGAACATTTTGTTCTGGCACACACCTAAAACTGACAACTGGGGAATCCTGTCGGCTTTGCAGTTTGAAAGGATTCCATTGTCTGGGAAATTTTCTGTTTGAGTGGGCTACTGCATAGTTTTAGCAGCTTGAAAAATAAGCCAGATAAGATTAACTCATCCTCGGTTTGTTTTAAATGAACTTGTGTTTCATCTGCCGAGAGGGGATGAGAAACGGTTGTGAAGCATGGGAAGTTTTAGACGAACTTAATGTAATGGACAAGCTGCTGCTGCACTGTCTGTGGTGGGGAGGCACAGTAAGCCTTGGTATTTCATTCAGCTTTTAGTTTGAAGAATTCAGAGATACAAAGGCAAAACAATGCTTTATTTGCAGTGGTGTGTTTGCCAAGTACTCTGCATTATGCAGATCACCGGTGTGGTGTTGGCTCCTAGCACACCACAAAATGCATATTATTTTAAGCCTTTAGAGGTCTTGGAGCTGTTAAATATTTGCGCAGAGTTTAGTTTTGTTGCTTGATGGAAATCTTCCTTAGGCTTACAGCTGAGCTGGCTGCATACCCTAAAAACATGCTGGAGCGTAGAGCTATGTCTAAGCAATATAGTGCTGGTGCTGCAGAACTGAGCTGGGAGGTACAATTGCAATAATAATTGCAATATAATGCTGCAAGTTAGTGATGCTAAATAGCAAGAAAAAGAAATAGGAAATATGGTTGTGTGATGAAAAAATACTATTCCTGACTACTTGAAATCTCACCGAGCCTCAGTGTTAATTTATAGCTGCATAACACTTAGAATGAACACAGAGCAGAGAGTTGGAGGATTTCTGGGACATTCAGCTGCTTTCTCAGTTTCGTTAAATATTGAATCAGGAGTTCTCTGCAAACTTTAACAGATGAACTTTTGTAATATTCTGAGCACTGTCACAAAAGTACTGTGCTTTCTGACGTGCTATGCATTATTTTCTCATTTTCATAAATATTTGAGGAGGGGTGTATGTGTGTGTGTGTCTTTAACAGTGAAACCCATCAATTAATAAAGCAGATAGCAGATTGATTTTGTCTGTCCTAACGGAAAAAATACATGCTGGCTGTGTTGTCAGAACTGTTCAGAGTCCCTTTCAAAGATAAACGTGCAATGTTTTAGCTTTGCTGTATTTTGCAAAGACTGAGGAAGAAAAGAGAAGTATTATGGTATTGGGGTTGAGTATCTGGATTAAGTCTCTTCACCATTTTTTAACGGTGGCGTTAGGTTAATTTTTTGTTCATTTCTTCTGGGTTATTTTCCTACCTTAATACCATTGCAAGCACAAGATGGATTTTCTTTTTTTTTACAGTCAGTTGCCTGTGTGACTAGGATTAGAAGTTATGGTTTTCTGAAGTTATATGGGTTAGGATGTTAGGTATATGTTAGCTGTATGGTACTTTATTTTTTTTCTGTGTGTAATTTTCAGAAACATTTAAGGTGATCAAACTCATTTTGGTGTTTTTTCTTTGATAAAAATGCAAAACGCTGTTTCACATGCATATTTGTTTTGTGGTGCAGCACAGGTTTTTAACTGGAACAAACTGGATTGTGTTTTCTCTCTGCTTTGTAGGAAATTTAACTTCTGAGAGCAGAGCTGAAAGTTTCTGTTAGGCAGGTTCTCAGTCGGCTTTGTTCAGTCTGGCACTTCCTTTAATCTGAAGTTTTAAATGAATGTTCTTGTTTCTGTCTTTTGCATAAAAAAACGAGTTAATGGGGATAATGTTTACCTGTGGTTGTGCTGGGTGTTTTCCTGCTCTGTGTGTGAGAAGCCAGAACATGTGTGATCTCACCTGTCCCTGTTGTAACACTTACTGCACAAAGCACTATGGCACAGAGCTGGGTGAAAGCTTGATTGCATACATCGCGCACCTATTTTGACTTAAAATTGCTATAGCCATCGTATAGACAATATCAGGACTTTGTATTTGCTGAGGAAAAAAATAATTTCCTTTTAATACTAGTAAAGAATTTTGTGGGATGTTTTTTTGTTTTTTTTTTTCCTATGGGTGTTCTGCTCTGAGGCTGCCAGAAGTGCAGGAAGGCAAGAAAAAGAAAGCATTTTTGCATGCTTGTATTCATCTTGCTTGGTTTTCTGGGCCGCCTTGTTTAATTGCTGCTGATGTAAGGTGGCATAATGGGAACACACATGTACAGGGTTAAGACTGAAATAAATACTGAATAAACTAGCATGGACCTAACCTTCTGAAAATATTATTATTATTATAGAGCAAGAATTAATGGGTGAAGCGAGTTTCTTAACAATCAGAGAGAAAAGTTGTTAAATTCGGGAATCAGTCACAGTGTTTATTGCTCTCTTTAAAGCTGAAGTCTCCAAGAAGATTTTGGGCTGAGCTTTTCTACTATTCTACTACATTCTAATATCTATATTCTACTATTTGAGCTGAGTCTTCAAATAACTAAGCTTATTATTAGTGACCCTTCTAATTGCATGAGCCTTTCTTTTACATTGCACCAGAATTTTGATGGAGTGGTTTTAATAACAGCTAATTTTCACTCACCGTGCTGTGCTTTAGAATTTGTTGTTTGGTCACCGTGGTTACATTTGTTACTTATTGAGTTGGTTTTTGCATTCATCATTTCAAGTTAACAGAAATATGGAATTGTAATAATAACAATAATAATAATAATCCTACAAAATGATGTAGTGTGTTTATAGAGTAAGCCAAAAGCCAATGAAAATAATGGATTTCTTTTAAGTGTTTTAATAGGTTGACGTTTTGCAGTTAGAACATACATACCTATCCCAAAGCAACTTTTGCTTGCGTTTATCATCGAGTTAATAATTTAGCATAAGAGAAATCAGTTGCCACCAATCTCAGCAGCTCTGAGAGGAGAAACAGTGGATGGCTGTCAGTACCACAGTGCTGATGTTGCACACTGATAACAGGACCTCCTTTAGTCCTGCTCAACACGAGGGTTGCTGCTGTGGCTTATGGTCATAGCTGGACGCTGCCACCTCTACCTTAAAAGGTCCTGCGGGCTGCCTTGGCTCGGCCACCTTGCCATCGTCGCGCCTTCCTCGTCCTGGCAGCGCGGGCAGCTCGTGGGAGCTGGCTCACCCTGCGAACACGATGGCTGCTGCGTCCAACCCTCAGGCTTGGGCAGCCAGGCTGGTCGCTCAGGTGGAAAGCGCTCTTTGCCGTTCGGGAGGGGAAGGGGGAGAGCTTCTGGTGTGTGCTGTGCACCGGCGCCACGCTTGGCGGTCGTCAAACCGGAGGAGACGCTGCAGTGATATTGCAGTTATGGGACAGTGATCACTGGTCCTCAGGGCTCAGCAAACCCTGACTGGAATTGAGAGAGAAGCCAGTCCTCCAGCCACACCGCCAAAACTTCATTCACGTGCCCCCATACCTTGCTGTTACTGTAAAGAAGCTCAACCGAAAAAACCCTGAAATTAAAATTTACAATGAAATAGAAGAGGGAGAAAAAAAAAAAAGAGAACAATATACCTTTCCTTTATTTTTTTTCCCTCTCCTTTCTACCCCCTGTGAACCTATTCCTGTTTTAAGTATCCTCTGTTCTCAATGTTTCCATTCATATTATACAAGAAATCTGAAATACTGGGGTGGAAATCAATATCCTATGGGATAAAATAATAGAACTGTTAAGGGGGAAAAAAACCAAACAGTCTTTGCCTGAATATGCCATCACGTTTCTGTTTGCATGCTGGCTGTTTTCATTTTAGGTGGTGGTTTTTGTCAGTCAGCATTGTAGAGTATAGTAATTCATCTGCGTACATACTACTATTCTGAGTATCACTTTATATTTCTGGAACATTTTCTTGTAGAAAAGCTTCATGCTGGATGAGTCACGAAAGAAAAAATAACACCACACCCCCCCACCCCCCAAATCTCACCACCTCTTTAAAGAAAACACACATTGTGCAAGCCAACCAACCAACCAACAAAACCTGTTTCAGCAGTTTCAGTGAAGATACTGAGTTGTCACCGGTTTGTTTTTAGGGTATGTTTCCCTAGGTTGGACACTGCGGAGGCCTCTTGTAGCATTTCTGTTTTTCTTCATTTAAGGCAGGATGAGTCGGTGATGATAAGTCTGTGCTTTTAAAATGTTTTGGGAAACACAGATACTGGGTTATTAACTGTGTTTTATCACCAGCCATCTGCAGTAAGAAAGTGTGGTTAATATATAATGGATGCTGTATGTGACGGAAGAATTCAGCTGAGCAAGCCAATATATAGGATCTTGAAATCTGTGTGAGTCTGTTGTTTATACTTGGAATGTAACAGCCTCCTGGGCAGCGAAGTTCGTGTCTTGAAGCACCGAATGATCATTAATGCATGTATACATAATAATAATTAAAAAATCCCATTTGAACTTACAGAAACTGCTCGGTGGTAGATTGTACCGGTTTAGATTCTATTACAGAAACTGTTCATTTAGAATACCTCTAAATATATCTAGTATGTTGCCATAAATAAAGGGTGATTTCACCATATCACACGCACAAAGAAAACTTGTTTCCAACCCTAACCATTCTGTGATTCTACGATTCCCGGTGTTACCCTTCTTGTGGGTAGCAGAGCTGCTGTACAATCAAAATTAGAATTAATGATTTCTTGCTTCATTAGAGACAGTTAGATCACAGTTGCTTCAGCTGAAGGTCCTTTAATAGAAAGTGTGTGTGTGAGTGTGCACATGGAAGCGCGCATGTGAATGTGGCTGTACATATTTTAACTGGGATGACTGTAAAATTTAATCCTGTATCCCTTCTTAACAAATGTCTTGCTTCTGTTAAGAAGTGAAATGTGAAGCAGAAATGAGGGGTTTTTTTAATTTTCATTACAATGTCGTATCTCTGTCCTTTTTCATCTTTTTTCTTAAAAGAGAATTCATATAAAGTATTTTTATAAAATATTTGAATGAGACCCTTTGAGCGCGGAATTACCTCTGAGTCATGTGGCTTCTACTTCTCTGTAACTGTATGCAGATACCCTTCCATATTGTTTTGATTTGTTGGGTTTCTTTTAAATAACCTAGTGGCAGCTCCAGAAATTTTTGTAGTTAACCAATTTAGAGGAATCCTTTCAAAGCTTTTGCCTCTCATTGCACTAAAGAAAATGGTGGTACTTGAAAGAGAAGAAATATATTTGGACTTGATAAAGGAAACATTTCAATTCCATATTAGAGCGTGAAAAGTTCTTGAAATACAATAGATGTCATAAGGGCTTCAGTTTTAAAAAAGGGTTATTATATGTAATATACTGCTAAGATTACTTTTGCAGCTGAAATTGCATATGTGATTGGGTGGCTAGAAATTCCAAAGCCTGAAGTGTCTGAGGTCGTACTTGAATCAAATTGCTGCGTTTGAAAGTAGGAAGAAGCTTTGCTCTGTTGTAGGGCTAGGTTGTTACATGGCACAGCTGCGTTCTGTAGGTCAGCCTGAATTCACAGTGATTTTAGCAACGCATTCTACAAAGTCTATTTAGGGGTGAAAAATCTAATTTGTGAAGCTGTATTATTGGCATGCTCATATATTTAGTCCTCCTGCCCATTTTGTTGGCTGCTTCTTTCAGTTTATCCATCTGATGCTCATGAACGCATTCCCCTCAAACAACTTTGTTTGGTTTTGCTTTGTACATATGCACCATAAAGAGTTATTCCAGTCATAAGAATGGTATGACAGCCTAAAGAAGTTGGCAAGGGTCTGGATCGAATATGAAACATGCAACTGTAATTTGAGATAGAAATTGTAGGGGAGGCTTTTATGGAAGTGTGATTACTGTATCCCCCTTGCCTCTTGTTAACGTCTATGATAATAGAGTTCTGTCTTTTTTGATGCTTAAAACTATATTAATTGAAAATTTCTTTGGGTTTCAAAAAAAGGTAAGACATCTTGAGTTCTTATCTAGAGCATTTAAACAAAAGCACTTGTTCTCTCTTGGGTTTCTGTTTGCGTTTTTTTCCTCCCTATTTCTGCATTGGTAAAGGTCACAACTGTTTTAAAAAGTTAGGGTTATATCAGTCTTTTTTTTTTTTTTTTTTTTTTTTTTTTTTACTAATTTTTTAAAAAATTTGGGGTTTATCAATTTTTTTTTTTTTTTTTTTTTTTTTTTTTTTTAATACCTCAACTAGCTGGCTGAACCAGTTGTTTGGAAATCAGGGGAAATTCTTTCATCACTATGGGATCAGGTCCTGTTTTTATTACCCAGCCAACTAATTTACTCTGTTTTATAGTCCCTGCAGATTTCAGAATTTAAAACCATAATATACCACTTGCTTTTCAAGTAACGCTTGAAAAGCTCCTGGGGTTTGGTAATGCATAGTAGCTTCGTCTCTGAAGCAGTTACAGGAGATAGAAAAATGAGATTGACTGGGAGTGTCTGCTAACCGGGTATGGCTGTTTGAAACTTTAGCATACATAAGATCTCAAAGGTGTTTGGCTTATATTGGTATTTTTTATACTGTATATTGTTTATGTGTTCTGTTTATTGCAGTGCAATCCGGCAGTGTCTTCCCCAATTCTCTCATTCAGAAAACAAGATAGAGCCTAAAAAGTAGGGGTATGTTAGAAAACTGAATATTAAAACTGCTTTGTTAAAAGAAAAAAGCTAGGCTTAATTTACTCTTTGATTACTACTTCACAGTGGTTCTCTTATTTATTTACTTTTATGGTGTAATTGAAAAAGCAGATGGACAGTATGGTTTATTCAAATGAAAGCCATGAAAATTTTCTCTGCTTTTTTCTTGTTGGCCTTGTTTACTCAGTTTGTTTACTATGGAGTGTAGTAAGTTATGAAGACAGAGGGAGGTAATGGCTGTGCTTTCCCATACTGTTACCCACTGTTGCACTAGGGATCAATATTAAGTGAAAGTAAAAAAAAAAAAAGGGCAAAATATGCAACTTGGGGTGGAGGAAGGAGGAGGAGATGGGGAGGAAGGGAGGAAGCCAGTCTTGGCAATATCACTGCTCTTCTTGCTAAGTCAAGTCATCTTTCAGAAGCGACCTGGGGGTCTACTGCTTCTATAGTGCAGTGTTTAGCAAATTAGGTTTTGTTTGCTGGTATTTACCTGTGATAGCAAATCCACTCACCTTCTGTCAAAACCAACCACATATAAGGAGCATTTAGTTTGCCAGATACGTGACTATTGCATAGCAAGAACACCACTCCTTTGTTTTTCTGTTATTACTTGTAAGTTGTGCTGCTTTACTAGCAAATTTTTCAACAGTGAAAGTTGAGTGAGCTTGTCTGCTCTTAGGTAGTGCAGGAAAAAATAATACCTTTTCTTCAACTGTTCATGCAGCATCTGTTATTTTTAGTAGTGATTTTCATTTCTTTAAGAAGGAAAAACTGACAGGGATGCATAAAACTTTACATAATCTCTTATTTAACTTTGTGATTCCAGTGTTTGTAAAGGATAAATTCTAACAAGTCAAGTCAAACAGGTTATAAAATGTTGTGTATGCATATATAAGATATATTTAAATCCTTTCTCTATTTGTCTCCCTCTCTGGCTGAGGACATGGCAGCCACATGAATGTGGGTGCTGTAAAGCCATTGTAGTGCATTAGTTCTAGTATCCTTGCATGCTTTTAGTGCTCAAGACATGATGTAATCATTTACAAACATTTGTCTTGCCAATCCTGACCACAGTCTGTCTACCTTGTAAAATTGCTTATTTAGTCCTCCTCTCCACATACAGTGCTAGGGTGGCACTAACTTCCTAGTAACACATGTAGTTTCTGTTGGCTTAAATCTTAGTAACACTTAAGTATTTGGAAACTGCATTGGTCCACATGGTATTCTTTTTCTCTCTCCATTCTTTCTTCACTAAGAAAGGTTCTGAACTAACTCTTTTGCAATTGGGTTGAAGTAAAAATTTTCAGCACGTTTGTACATTCTCACTGGTTTTCCTTGTTTATTTATTTTTTTTAATGCTTTGCACTATTTTCATATAACATTAAAAATGCCTTCTTACATAGGTACAACTGACAAATCTGCTCGATGTTAATTAGCAGACCACCGTGGGTTCCTATGGGTTCTGTATCAGCTGGACATCTGTCATGTCTTTGGATGCGCTGTATAGAAAGTGCAATGCCTTGCAGAAATACCTGTGTATGGTCAGATCCACGTGTATGTGGCAAGTATCCTTCATACCAGTATTTAGCTCTACATACTCCAACAGTGCATGTAATAGATTACCTTGCCAATACATGCAGGTTTTCAATGTAAAAAAAATCCAGTAGCCTTAAAGAAGGATATTGCTACACATAAATAGCCCAGACAGATATGTACCTCCACATGAATGAACTTACTTAATGTAATAAACAAACACTGAAAAACTGAAAACATGTTAAAAAATTCAAAGCAACATTTAAAATCTGTCTAACAATATGTGGTTTTAAGAAGCCTTAGTGTGTATCTAAATTCTGCTGGCAGAGAAAGGCAGGCAGGCGCAGGTAAAACACTGTGGCATGCTGACGCTGCTGCAAAATGGTACTGGCAGCACCACTCTGCACAAGCACTCCTCTGTTCTGCCTGTACTGACTACCTTGAAGCAAAAATGTCATCACATGCTATCAACAGCACACAGGGAAGAAAATCTATTTAAATAGCCTGAAATTAACTGTGTGAAAACAATGAATAAATGAATGCTATGTGTAACTGTGGACATCTAGACAGCTCTACAGGTTTTTAGGAAGATAATACAGATGTTTAGAACATTATTTTTATTGCTTATTCTCCTATGTCCTGATTTTTTTTCTCAGTTAAATATATCCAAAAGAATCAACATAGTGAGGTAAAGCAGCACTGAACTGTCTAGGTAGACAGTCCTCATTGATACTTAGCATTGAAAGAACATTAACAATTAATACTCCTAAAATATTCCTCAGCTTATACACATCACATGAACATTGCTAGAGTAAGCTTTTTGCGCGTTTCTAGTAGGCAGATTTCTTCATGGCAATATTCACAAAGATAACAATTGTATGATATGTTCTTGTAATTTTTTTAAAGGTGTTTTTATGTTAAAAGCTATGCCAGCAAATCTTCAGTGATACAAAGCTCACTTAAAATTCATCTGGAGACAGAAATAGTGCCATCTGACCTCAGTATATATTTAAATGAATTATTAATGGTTTATATCAAATATCTGTTCAAGAGACTCCAGCTGAGCTAATATCTTCCAAATCACAAAGATAAGAAGAAATAATGTTCATTCTAAATTATTAGCTCTTTTTAGGGAGCTTACAGTAATAGATGGCTAATGTTAAAGAATGTTTAAAATAATGGATAGTTAATCTTTTAAGAAGTCTTTTCAAGGTGCCTATGATAGACAGAACTCCACTTTTGCAGGTTCTGCTATCTATGTAGCCAACTTCAGTTTCTAGGAAATAATGCAGGGAGCTGGTTTGGTAGTAAATTGAGGTAATACTGGCAGTCTAGTCTGAAAGAAGTTGAGCACTTTTTGAAATGTGTTGATAAAATGCATGTATGGCAACTGCTAGCAGGTACAAAAAAAAGCTCTTGGAAGTTCAAGAATCTTCCAGTAAAAATTGAGCTTTCCTCACTGATACTGTTTTTACTGAGTCTCATCTGTTCTTCATAGTGAAGAAAGAATTTTTCAGAAAGTAATTATTATTTGTAATGAACTGTAGAAAGTGTCAGACTGTGTTAATAGATTTGCTTGAACTCAGTTTCATTTGCTGTACCAAACATGCTGAGAAACTTCTGTGGTCCCCAGTAAAACAAGAGATTCAACTGTGCTGGAAATATTAAATCAGACCTAGTCTAATTAAGATAACTGTCAAATAATTTGTAACAGTTTTGTTTAGTGTCTCCAATAATTTCAAATTTGAATTAAATGCTTGTTAAAATCAGCGGTATAGTTGAACCATTTGGGGAGCAGGTCTGGGGCTGGAGGACGTTGGCATGCCCAGCAGCATGGCCACCATGTGTTTCTTCCTCACCCACCAGCCTAGAAGTACAGGTGGAAGGATTGATCCAGTTGGGTTGCAGTTCCCACTCAAACAGTTGTTCCCTGTCTAACAGCCAGAAGAGGTGCTGAATGTGATGGAAAAATGAGCTTGGGCAGTTGGATAACTTGACTTGCTTTGGCCTTGCAGTTCCCCTTGCACAGGGAGTCCCACTTGTGGGAATATGCATCTGCAGGAGGAAACATGCTACACAGGTTTCCCCATGGTTGGAACTAGATGATCTTAAGGTCCTTTCTGACCCTAACTGCTCTGTGATTCTGTGCTAGAGAAACTCTGCACACTTGTGGGAGAAGACTCCATCAGTTCTGTTGTCACCTAAGCTTTGATGGTTTCCATAGGAGGTCTCAGAAATTATCAGGCAATGAAAGCTATGCAGATTTTCCTTTTTCAGAAAGTGGTTGAAAACCACCAACTTCTTTTCCAGAAGGTAGAAAGCAGCTTTCATCCAAAAAAGAAAAAAAAATAGTCATTATTACTCTTAATAATTTCCATTACCAAGTCATCAGTGCCAGTAATGACAATAGGCAATTAAGCTAACTGAGCTATTTAGTTCTATATATCCCTAAGTCCACATCAAAAAAAATCCCAAAAACAAACCCAAAAAAAAACAGAAAAGAAACCAACCAAAAAACCCAAACAACCCCCCCAAAACTTAAAGCTACCATGGCTATCCTTTTTAGGCTAACGCTTGCAAGGAGTCAATCTATTTAGATGGGGAGTTGCAAGCTTTCCTGATTATGCACAAACTGTGTAGAATCTCTCTTAACTCACCATAGTCCTATTTAAATTCTGTTTGGTTTCAAGGGGGCAGCTGCTCAAGTGATTTGTTGAACTGGGATTCCTTTTTTGTCTCATTAAGGCACATTATTGGCAATATCATTAAAGGGATCAGAACAATTCAGTGAATAGTTTAGTAGTTTATAGTGATTCTCCTCCAGTTAACAGACTTTACACTAGTTAAGCAGAACAGCAGCACTAAGGAAAAGCTGAGGTTCATTCTCCCCTCCCTCAAGCAGCAGAGGTGGCTTAACATTTTCCTTAGAGGATCATCTCGTACAGGTCTGTTGAAGTTTATTACCACAAATCACACCAGGCTATCATCTCTGTGGGTTTGTAGCTCAGCCAGAAAAAGCTGCAGGTGGGAGAAACTCATTTCTAGTCTGCAAGTTTCTAGTCCACAAAATTCTAGTTTTAACATTTCCAGTTGTATGCCTGGAGCTCCTGAATGGACATATATTAAAATTGCATATGGGTAAGAATTTCTAGTAACAAGCTTAAATTGTAATTAGGATGTCAGTTTGACTTTTGAATGTGTCATTTTGGAAAGGCCAAATAACACTATACTGTTATAATAAATAGCAAGCTTGAAATTTATAGTGAATTTTAGGGTGAAAGAGAGAAAAGCTTGTACTAAATCATGTCTAGTAAGAGGTCATTGCTTATGCAGTTAAAGTAAGAGCAATCACTTCAGCGAATATTCTCAAAAATAGATTTCTATGGAAAAAAAAAAAGCAAAAGGTTTCTAGTGCCCTCAGGTATGTTCGTGCATCCACTGCCATACGTGTTTCAGTGTGCGTTAGTCCTTCTAAGAAATAGCTCATGCCACTTTTTCCTAGCTTTCAATGAGGAGAAGGAACCTTGAAATCATGTCAGTTGACAAACTTAACACCAAAGTGCTTTCTAGTAGTAATCTTTTGGGCTTTAAAAAATAGTAATAAAAAAATTGGGCTAAAATCAACTTACTTACATCTGCAGAAGAAGTTGCAGGGAAACACTGAAGGATGTATTGATGCAAGAAAGAGATGGTCTGGTGGGAACCAAGTTCTCAGCTTATACTTGCGAAAGCAGGTGGCCTGTTCACTTCAAGATGCCAGACACTGAATTATACTGACTTTCTCAGTCTCTTTTTGCTGTTTTTAGGTCTCCACCAGTCTTGGTAGTCTGAGTCTACTGATTTAGTAGCGTGATCAGGCTTGGCCTTAGTAATGCTCTACAAAACTTGGTGTCAAACAGTGCACAGTAGTGTAACATGAACTCTGCATTGCTTTCTTTTGTGTCCCTGCTCCGACGTTATTCTACAAGCAACTTCAAGCACTTCATTACAGTTCTGTTAGTATGGCTGATGCTTGACCTCGAACACAGAGATCCATTTAACTTATAACACTTCTGGAAGTGCAGATACTCATGTAGCTGAATACCTGAGTCATTTGATGCTTTCTGTGAACTTAAGTAGTAGGTTAAGTGAGAAAAAAAAATGTGATTTTTTTTTTCTTTGTTTTTACCCCTACCTGTGGGAGCAACAGAATCTACATAGCAACACCCAACAGCTGTGTGTGCTCTAGGTCTTCTTAACCAATTTTAAGTATAATTTAGCTGTCCAAAGAGCATAATAAAGAAATCCTAACACTCCCCGTTAAAATTCTGCCATTATCCAGACAAGATTACTACATATTCTCCCCAAGTCCAAATGAAAGAGAATAGCCAGAAATACAAGTTTGCAGAGTCTTTTCCAAGATGCTAAATCAAATCATTCTCTAATGCATGAATGAAGGTAACAGATATATGAAGCTACAGATACCCAGTGTCTGAGTTTGAAGAGCAGAAAGTGTAAGGTCCCAAGCCTAATGAAGGTACTTAGACAAAAGAACTGTGCACTAGCATTGGTGGTTTGGGGCTGAAGAAGGGTGTGCAGATTTTACATTTTGTTATCCCTGGGCCCACATCCACTGAAATCTTCTCAGTGGTTCAGGTTAACACACCCAAAACACTTTGCTGTGAATCAAGTAATTTGTGTTTAGTTGCAACTTTAGGTCCATAAAATTGGCTTGAACATTGGCTTTGGAATGCAACCCTTATACATGCAAGCTCTGTTTGTTTTGAGGGTTCTTAGAGGCTTGCATGCAAAATTGCCTTATTGCTTGAATTGATACCCGTAATTAAACAGGTTCATGCACTTCAATAGTTGTCCTTTAGTATTACAGCTCAAACTAATGCCCAGTGTTACTCTCCTTAAATCACTCGAATTATGAGGAGATAGGTCTCTCTTTCTCAACCACTTCCAGTAAGTTTCTGAGTGTTTTTTAATGGCATTTCTAGATCCAAGAAGTATGTTCTTGTCTCTGGAATAATCTTGTTCTTTTTAAAAATATGTGATGTCAGAAAGCAAAGATGGGAGTCTTAGTGCATCTTTGGCAATATGCTTAGAGTACCTTAACTTTCATCTTAAGTTTACAGTTTCATGTTTTGTTTCTCTTCTTAGGTGGTGGATCTTGGTGGTTTGTGAGTTTGCTTTGTTTCTTTAAAAAAGTATTAAAGTAGAAAAAAAAATCCAAAATCTGGATGATGCAAACAAATTTTCTCCTATATATGGTGATGTAGGTTGAGTATTTGGAGGTTAGATTCATCCTTCAAATTGAACACTCTTGGTAAAATTTTAATTCCTTTTTAATAAAATAGCAATCGTCTTTGTTTAAAACTCATTGTTATGGAACATTTTAAATGTTTAGTTGGATGGAGTCATGCAAGTAAGAGATAAACCCTACTTCTGCATGCATGAATTAAAAAAGAATTAACTTTTCTGATGTCATTCCGCTGATGGGAGGAATTGGAATAGTTAAATATATGCAGAAGTATTTGCAGGATTGAAGTCTGTCTGTGGCTTAGCAAATCCTTGTATTTCTATAGCAATGTGACAATAGGTTGACTCTCTTCACTGGTTTAATATAATTTCATTTTCTTGGAAATGTATTGTAAGAATACCTCTTATGGAAAGCAAAGATGATTACAGTATGTGACGCTCCCTCCACTCCTTAGCAGTAGAGCGGGAGGATGGCAGGAGGGATCCAACTTGTCAACGCACAGTTCTATTGAAGGATCTTCGCACTTTCCTTGCCATGTTAACTTCTCAGATATTGTAAGGTTATTCTGATCAGATTAACATACCAAATTTATTAGAATTCAAAGGTGGTAGGGTTTGGAGAGGGTATTTTGCTTTTGTCCAGTAATAAAAACATACTGAGAAATCACTTGAAGAATTTGATACACAATTCAATTAAATGTCTGTGGCCTAAATCGAGGGGATTACTTTTCTGTTTTAATGTGAAAAAATAGTAGGAATATGTGAAATAATGTGATACAAAGAAGTCAAATGATGATTATAACTTCACTCCAAATCGTAAAAGCAAAGCAATGCAATGACTCTGTAAGGATCAGAGGAAATACTTCCATATATAGCATACTCAATAGCATCTGGAATTGTAATAGATTGACTTAACATTAGGAGGCTGCATGATTCTGATCCTTCTTATCTACATGGATTATCAGAACAGTCTGCACAGGAATTTTTCTCCTCTTGGTTCTGTGTTCTATCATATCATGTTTAAAGGCTTGGTAGGAATGCCATTCAAAAATAACATTTAGTATCTCCTAAATAATTGTTACGCAGCAGAACCAAAGTTAGTTCTGTTTTGTTCTGTCTTTCTAGCAGAGACAGGCTTAAAAATAAAATAAAACCTCAACCAAGACATTTTTTTCCCCTCTGTGGAGTTACAGTTTTATTGTCTTATGCCCAAGGCTTGATTTTTTTCAAGCACCTTAGTAACGAGATAAATAAAAGATATTCTTTGAATGGAATGAGCTGAAAAGTTTGAAGTGGGTTGTTTTTGTACTAGGCCTGTTTCTAAATACATTTACAGTTAGTTCAAGGAATGCTGAATTCTGAACTACGAATAACTATGAAGGCAAAATTGGTGAATATCTAACCTGAGTTTGTGATGCACACGAAGTGAAACTTTAATAGCTGTGTAGGGCTATGAGTAAATATTCTGAGCAGGATGATTGCATGAGCAAGAAGGGACCTCCCTAAAAAGTTATTTGAAGTTTAATAAATCTCTCCTATGTTTAGTTCCTGGAACAGGGGCTACAACATTTTAAGATGCCTTCATAGAGGACCAGAACATAGCTAAGCTGTCTGAAGAGCAGGCCAAGAAAGATACTTGAGCTGTTAACGATATTCCTTTTTCTTTAGAGAGGGTTTCATGCTGTTCCTGACCTGTTTGAAAATGCAGATGAACAGCATTTGTTCCTTCCACCATCCTTTGCCATCCCTAGCCAGCAGTGAAATCTGCATGTTAGGTATGCAGATCATTTCTTGACATTTTTTTTATAGCACTACAAGGGGTTTTGGTTTGGTTTGGTTTTGGTTTAGTGTGGTTTTGTTTTGTTGTTGTGGTTTTTTTTTCTCTTTTAGAAATTCTCCCATATAAAATGGTAACCAGCGATACACAAGTTACTGTCCTGCTGCCTTTCGTTCATAGCTACAAGCTGTATGGTCCACTCTGAAAATCTTATGACAAAATCTGTGTCAGAACCTATAAAAATTTATTTGCTTTTGAAGTGAGGAAAAGGTTCCAAATGCAGTGAATAATAACATGGATTTATCATGGAATAATCTTATGTTGCACGATAGTAAAATGCTCTTAAGAAACACCTGGATAAGATATAGAAAAGCTAAAAAATCATAATTAATTTTATGTAGCTTAAGTATGAGTATTGTTGGCGTAGGTTTGTATTTTTTGGCCAATAGTTTATGCCACTTTACTGAAGACTCTTATGTGTACATGTGTAAATGTAACTGGATTGTAATCAATAGAATTACCCATCAACAAGCACAATTTATATTAGCCAGGAGCAGGGATTCCCATTCATTAAATCTGTGGAGGACAAGCCTTTATCTGTTTCCGTGGATGTAGCCTGGAGCAACCAACATGTCGTGGATTAGATAAATTGGGCCTGACATGCCTCTGAAAATAGGACAAAATTTTGTCCTTTGTGTCTTGTTTGCGAAAGCAGTGGTGCTTTCCCCCACCTATAGAGAAAAACTTTTCCTTGCTTGAAAAACTTGTTTAAAATTATAGGCATGTTTTACATAGACATATAAAAAATGGACCTGCCAGCACTTTCACAAGTATCAAGAGAACGACAGTCAACCTACTAACTGCCACGTCTTCCAGTTCTCAAAGCATTTCCCTAAATCAGCTCCATCAGGTGTAAGCTTGCCAAAATTGAAGTTTCCGTAGCCCTTCTTTATAAATAGCCATTTTGTTAGAACTTCTCCACTGAAAAAGAATGTATTCACTTTCCCAGAAAGACACTAGCCCTGTGGTCAAGGGATTTTTGTGGGCTGCTGGAAACCCAAGCTAAATTCCTCGGTGAAATGAATACACATTTACACAAATCTAAACTGCTCCAAAAAGAGATTATTGTGCAAGTATCCCCAGTTTAGTCAACAGCCCAGCTACTGGGACGTTTCCCTGAGGCATTAGACTTAGAGCAGGCTTCAATACAGGCCTTTGATTAAAATACAGACCTTGATTTCTTTCACTTTTTGAAACTTTTATAAGGATCATATGATTTGCTTCCATACTAAGTAGGTGTCAGACTGTAGCTTATGTGCAGATCTTCAGAGAAGATAAACTCTGATGGAACTTTGCAACACAGGAAAAATGTTAAATTTCACAGTATTTTCCCTCCCTCTCCTATTCACAAGCAATGGCATAAGCCAAAATGCCATTGAAGAATAATTAGGATTAGTTATCTGTAACTTTGTGATTGCAGGGGCACGTGCAACACCAAAGCCTGATTCAAGGGAGATGGGATTCTTATTTCTCACTGGCATAAAACATGGTTTCAGACTGGCCCTCTATGACAGAGAACAGAGGCAGCTTTATAAAAGTGAATTCAGGGTAGTCTGAGTTGTCATGGGTTTCTTTGCTGCAAAAAGGTCATAGCTGGAGTCTGTTAGTGAGAGTAGAGGTAGCCTGCTTGTACAGTGGAGCCTTTTGGTGTTCAGAGAGTTAGTCAAACACTTATTTCAAGCCTTCATGCCTCTGGAATTTGTACTTTCTTTCTTTTTTTACTTTTTTCTTCTTGACAGCTCGAAGTGTTACTTAAATGTGAATTTTTGTGGATTCTTATCAAGAACCAGATTTTTATGGCTCTGAGCTCTGATGCTTGAGTCTGCCACCATAGACACCGACAGGAGCTCACTGTGCCATAAAGCATTTGCAGGACCTTTCATTGGCATCGTTAACAGTCTTTCTTGCTCTAATAGGAGTTTGATTCAGCTCTGACTCTGTAGATTAGTATATATGGGCCAATGCTCTTACTAAACACTGTATTAAAATATGTTCATGTGATCTTTCTCATAGATAGGAAAACCAATGTTTTCTTCACTGGTCCTAATAAAACTTTCTTTATCTGTTAAATTTCATCATGGTGTGGTTTTAGTTTGGTTTTTTTTTTGCTTACACTTTCTGCATATAGAGACTCACTGGCTTATGGAGTAGCTATTTTTTTGATTTTAACTGTGAAAGCACAATCCCACAGTTTTTGGAAAGAAATAAAAACACTTAGTCATCAGGTTATACTGTGAATTAAAACTTAGAAACTGTTTTCCAGCATATCATATGACAAATGTTTATCTCTGTTTAAAAAGAAAATCATTTGACTTGCACAAGAGCAGTGTGTGATTGCAATAAATTGTGGCAATGTTAGTATTTTCTAGATACAATACAGTCACACAACCATTACTTTTAAAGTATGTTACAACATGTCCTATTTAAACTTTATTAAAACTGAATCTGTGACTGGATATAGAATTTCCATAAAACATCTGTTTAATTGATTCTGGCCAACGTTCAGATTTCTCCCATTGATTTCCAACATCCCATTCTTGTATTTACATTCTTGTTCTGCCTGCTGCCTTCTTACTTTCCCTTAGCTTCCCTTCCTTTCTTCTCCACTTTCCCCCCTCCCAAATTTGGTGCAAACTCCCTGCCCTTAACATAATCTTGAGGGGTTTATGCTTTATCAGCACCTGCTCTCTTTTCATGGTTGACCCCTTGCTGAACTCAAAACTCTGTACTGCAGTCCAGAACTGCTAATCATTTGCATCCCTAGTCTTTGTCAGACAGATGAAGAATAACCGATGTGTTGATCTGTACAATAAAGCAAAGGCTTCAAGAAAGGCAGTGTTGATCTGCAAATTTCTAATGAATTAAAGGACTCATCTATTCACGCTGGAAGGCTGCTAGCTTGTTGTTGTGCATGGTTTTTGTCTTACGGGCATGTCCAACTTGCTGTATTGCAATCACTGCAGTTAACCTCCAGTTTTGGGCAATGTGGCAACAAAGCAATATCTGATTTCATGTCTCTGTAAGACAGTGTGATGTAAGCTGACTTCAGTTGCCTAATGCAGAGTGACTCTCATCTGATCTTCAGATATTCAGGTGGTACTTAACAGGAGACAGGAAGATTTTTCGATCTCCCCAGAGTGCAACTGGCCTTTTCCTCCCCACCCCACCTCCCTGTTTATGTTTTTTTCCTTTGCAATTGCCTGCTGATGAAAATCCAGAGATTAGTCATTGCTGGACACAGTGCATGTGTGCTTTGAGGTGGCAAATAATTCTGTTCTAGTAAGGCTTAAACTTAGCAGTTAACTAAGCATTTTATCCCCCCCTTCCCCTGTGTCTGTGGGGACATTAGACTGCCAAGAACTGCCTGGTGTTTCTTTGCTTCTCAATACAAAGCATGGGTTGCCTGCTAGGATATTTTCAATTTTTCATAAGCTGCTTTTTCCCAGAAAGTCTTGGTCACTGATAGAGCCTCAGGCTCTTGATTTCCCCTCTCACCCCCCATGAACAGCTCTGTCTCCCGAGGGCTGAACTGGTTTCGTTTCATTAAAGCGTAGTAGAAGTTATATGAAAAACAATGGGCTGGGATTTAGAGACAATTAGGCCACACAATCTAATAGTTGGGGTTCAGGGTTCCTGAGAAAGAATAGTATGAAAGATATTAATGTTTGCTGGTTTGGTTTGCTGTTCTTTAAGGACTTTAGATATTTCATTCAGAGTGAGAAATCAGGTATTTCATCGGTGGGAAAAGTTCCTGAGTCAAATAACTTGAAGTATTTTTAATTTAGGAATGCATATGGGAGAAATGATATGATGTATAATTTATCTTAACAAGTATCTTTCAAACCACCGTGAGCTGAATAGTGCTTTATGTCCAGGATATTGTCTTTTAAAAACCACTTCTGTCTACTGTGGCTCTGGCTGTGCTTACTATCCATTTGTAACTCCTGTACTTTGGGTTCCACTCTACTTTTTCAGTGTTCAGCACAAAATAATACTTTATTCTTTTGCCTACCTATGAAAGAACATAACCTAATAGCTTTAAACATATATATAGGGGGGGTTGTGAATCAAAAATTCTGATACTATAATAGTTTCTGATGTATTGTGTAAGCATTAATGTCTTTATGCACAGGAAATAAAAATGAAAAATGTGGTTTTATTTCAGTAGGTACGCCTTTTGCATTTTTGTTATGTATATATACAAAATATATAAGTTTTGTTACCTGTATATACAAAACCTGTGAGGTTAATCCAGGGGGAAATCTTGCCCCAGTCCATGCAACACTGGCAGAGATTCACAGAGATATGTTCATGTTCATTGCTGTGGGCTACCTGTAAGACCAACAGCCAAGTTGATCTGCATAATGGTAGACTTTCCATCACTCTTCTTTCTCTGCACCTCTTTCCCTGCTTCCCTTCTTCCCTCTCTGTGGTGCTAGCTTTGACCTGGGCAGACTTTGCGCCTTTGACTTGGATTCTGCCATCCTTCTCCTAACTTAGTCACTTCCCGAGTTGATCTGCCTGTTATTCAATACAACAGCAGAGGTTTGACAGCTAGCAGAAGAGTGAAGTGATGTTCTGGAAATATGCAATAACTGTTGGCATTAAGTTCCACTTAAAATGTGTAAAAACTATTTCCAGTGAATTATTAATAGAACTTGTTGAAGTTGAGCTTTCCCAGTGCTAAATGAAAGATGCATTGCTGCACAGTGCTATCCTCATAGAGTTTACTACTGGAGTATGTCTATTTCATGCTATTAGTTACATATTTGTCTCAGTTGTATGCTTGTTTCATTTCAAGTAAAGACATCAGAAGTTAATTGTTATTCCTTTTCCAAGCATGCTCTTGAAAAATGGTACTTTTAAAATTGTTAATATATTCATCATAAAAATGAAAAATTCTTTGAAAATCTGTTTGCACTACAGCGTTCTTCTGATTAATAACCCTTGGAAATCTGTGCTCATTATACTGTAAACATGACCTTTATAAAAACATCAGAAAAATCCAACTGCAGAATATGCCAGGTCAAGAATATTTTAAATGTCAAAAAGTGTAAAGCTTTAAAATTAATGTGATTTTTAGAATACTTGGCTGGTGCTTGTATTTTTGCTTTATTTCATTTATTTATTGGTGAGGCAGGGGAGGTTTTTGAGTCTTTGCAATTAGGATCTATGAGGGAACTGTGCTCTTAATGCCCTTCAGCAGCTTCCTTCATGCCATTCAATACTTAGATCCATTTAGTTTGTAACAAGATTTTTGCTGAGCCTGTAGCTGGTCAGATCTGGTAGGGTCTAGTTGTTCTCCAGTAGAGGCTACTAAGCACATACTCTGACTCACTGGTTAGCAGACATCCATGATGTGCTAGTCAATAATAGTGCAGTCAGTGTAGCACTGTCAGAAAATTTATTTGCATGATGAGAGATGTAATGAACTGTAATGCAGTTGTGGGGAAATATGCATTTGTAACACTGTGCCCTTCCTCTAACTTCATCAGGTTGCAGTGCTCCTCTGAAAACACTCGTGCTTCCCACACAACTCAAGAGATACCTCAGCTTAAGTCTGAACGTAAATGTTTCTGCTGCAGGCTGGGAATCATACTGTGGGTAGCTGCTATGTGTGGGAATAACTACCCAAGATGAAGACATTATGGTGGTGAGAAGAAAAGGGAAAGTTGTTTTACCTGTGATATCCAAACTTTTCTGGCCTGGCATTAGTGCTTGGTGTAGGAATGCCTATATGTATTTCTAGTTCACTCTAGGCAAGGCAGGCTTTTGACTTCCTTGGATTCACCTTCTTACTAAAGAAAGTAGAAAGTTGTACAAAACATGAGCAGTAGGGGAAGGGACTGCAAAATAGGACTGGGAATTCATGGTTTGCCAAAAGAGAAGAGAATTATCCCTGTAGATACAGAATCATTGTTCCATTCCCAACCCTCTAGCATTTATGGTTGGGAAGGAAGAACAGGTTTTGACATTGTCTTTCCTATTATGAGATCACTCAAGGCTGAGTGAAAATGTATTCAGTTCACTACTAGACTAGCAGGGAAGGATGTTGCAGTGCTCAGAACATTAAATTTAAGGACCTAGGACGCTAATTGTTTCACCTGCCGCAGGTTCCTGTATGAGCTGTGAGCAGGTAGGTGACTTCTGCTGTCTGTCATAGGTTCCTAGCTGAAAAATGGGAAATGGAAGTGAAAAGCTCATCCATTCTCAAGAGGAAAGAGAGAAAGTTCATGGACTTGTTTGTCTTCTCCAAAGCCATGATGCTGGTGGTCTTGGGCTTTCTGATTTTCTGGTAGCCACAATGGCTGGTACTTGGTATGGGCAACTGGTAATAAGCAAGGTGGCCAAATTGGACAATTTCTTGTTGTTTCTTTCTACTAGAAACATCCAGAACTTAACAGAAAGTGGAATATTTGTTTTGGGTCATTTGGTTTTCAGTGATCCAACAGCTTCCAGTAGGGAAAAAAAATCATGCAGGTTTGTCTGACCAACTGCAATAAAACCTCAAAGGATTCTGAAGAGCTCAATCAGGTAGGTCATGTTGCTAAAATAAAAAGCTTAGTTGTTGCCTTTGTGCAGTTTATAATCCATAGAAGATGTTGCTTGTAGTGTGTTAGCGGAATTCATTGTCAGGCAGTGTTAAGTACTGAAGTTCAGGTCATGGGTTTTTTCAGTAGATTTTATGTAATAAAAAATATTAATATTTTATTTGGTGAAGTGTTTCCTGTGGGCCATAGCATATTGTAGATATGGGGGGAAAGGGGTGATACTTTATGGGGTTCGTGGAGGCTCTGACATTAGCATCCTTCTGGACTCAGGTAGATAAGGTCTTCACCATGCTGTGCACTTTGATCCTATTCAGACAGATGGACTTTATTACCTGTAACCTGGGCCTGCCTGTCTGTTAATGCAGGAGCAGGAGGGAAGAAGGTAGTGAAAAGGAAGCAGAAACCGGAGCTTGTCTTCTGAAAGTAAGGACAACAACAAAAGGAGATAACAGATATCAGTGTATTCATGCGAATGTGTCTGCATTTTCCTAGTTCAGCATCATAATAGTAATATCACAGCATTCTATACAACAAAAAGAGAAATCTACTCCTTTAGGTGTACAGAGGGGTACATTTTTCTACTAAAATTCTTGCATCAGGATATATGATTTTGTTTTTCAAAATGCTAGTGTGAAAAACAGACTGAAAACCCCAATATGAAGCATAGCTGCAGGCTTCCAAAACTACTAATAAAAAAAATTCCTTTTTCTAAACTAGCTCACTTTGCAGGAATTGCAGGATAAATATTGTCTCTAGACAAAATAATACTTTTGAATAGCAGCAAATGACCAGAGATGATTCAAACTTTCCAGGTGAACAGTGTATGTGCTGAAAAATACACTCAATAAATAGTGTGTATTGATCTGTGCCAAACTGGAAGAGTTCTAGTTTTGATAAAAATAAAAAAAAATGGGGGGGGGGAGGAAAAGCAGGAAAAAGATTTGAAAATATTTGAAAATATTTTTGTAATGAGTAGCTTTGAATTGTTTGGTTTTGCATGTTTGACATTTGCCAGTATTTAAATAATAAAAGTGGTGAAGTATCCAAGAACAAACTATAGAGTTTAATTTTGGGTGAAAGAAATGTTTCAGCTGACACAATGATTTTTATTTTTCCCCCTAATTGTCTTTATTTTTTGGTTTGGGCAGTGAACTGAAAAATCAATTACTCTCAGATCTCCACAGCTGAGACAGTGTTGCATTCATCCTCTTCAAAGTGACTAGCCACTGTTAACATTACTAACAGCAAAACTTATGAAAGGAAAGCTTGTATTGCCACACAGTGTACTTGATCCTCAAGCTGTCTGAGGAGAGCCAGTGGGATCCAGGCTGGTGTGGTTGGAACCCCATTTTGAGGGTTTTTTCTTTTCTAGTGGGTGTCAAGTATTTATTGCAGTTGTTTTGGGTTTTTTTCTTTCTTTTCTGAAACTGAGAGGGATTGTATGAAACAATATTATGTTTAAATGTGGATGTCCTTATTTCAAAAATATTTTTGGGATTACTTATTTGGATGTTTATTATAATGAAAGCGCTCTCCAAGACAAAGCCTATGAACCAGACAGGTCTTGAAAGCACTTTGTTTTAAGATCCTCATTTCCCTTTCTAAAAAAAGAAAGGAAAAAAACCCAAAAAGCACGCACACACAAACCAAGAACAACAAAAAACTTACAAGGTACAGAGTTCTAACACTGTAGTCAGAAAGCAGATTTTTCTGAACAGACATCATATTATTTGTTCTCATACAACCTCTTTTCAGTCCGTATGGAATAATATGTAACCTATTAAATATTTAATAGTATATCCATTTATGTACATAAAGGATACGGATTGCCTATTAGCTGACTTCCTGTGTGCTGAGTTCATATTTTAGAGATTCGAGTAGCGTAATAACTACTAACAAGTAGTTTGGTGATTAGGCAAAGCTTATTTTGCCATGTCAGGTTAGGTCACTGGTACTGCTTACTATGGAACTGAACTTACCTTTAAAGTGACAATCCAACAGTTTTCAAGAAGAGTATCTGTTGCACAAATGAAGACTGTCGTGCAGTGGTAAAAGGAAGTACCCTAGTGACTATGGCTCATGACAAATTACATTCAGCTAATTCCTAAAAGCCAAATCTACAATTCATGTCACATTGTCTTTTTTTATATCCCAGAGAAGGTTACTGTTTTTTATCTTTGGATGTCATTAAATTTTCCATTCTGTCAGCTTCTCTATAGACCTAAGTGTGATATCTAATATTTTAGATAAAGAATGTTCGATATTCATCATGGCTAGCCTCGCCATGCTTATGTCTTTATTGTCTTTCTGAAGAAAACCATCTCAAATATACCTTTTATATTTGGCCCACTGGCAAACTAAATTCATAATGAAATAAAAGTTCTAGCTGATACTGAGTTATCCAAATGTAAGTTTCTCAGCATTTATAAGATAGAACATGACTTCCCCACATATCCCTTCTCTTTTAGACTTTAAAATAACCTGAGTTAGTTTTCTTGACAATTTTCTAGGGAAAAAAGTTCTCATTTGGCCCAGGTTCTTTAGGATATATTGTAACGATTACTGGATGTGAACTGTCAAATACTAGGATTCTGTATAAAAAATATTAATGATACTTTTTGAAGTTATCTTGTTAAGTTACCTAGAAGTTAACTTTTAAGTTGGAAACCAGTGATGCATTCCCAGCTACTCCACTGAGTCATACCAGCTGAAAGGTTTTCGGAGCTTCTGCCAAGGCAGAATGCGTATATTGTTTTGACCTCAAATAAGCTATATTGGGAGAGGCATGAGATGGGGTGGAAAACTTGGGAATTATCTGTTCCTTGGAGAAACCAAATTATGATACTGAAAACAGACTCCAGAATGTAAGGGAAATTGAACATTACTTTAGTTTGTCGCTGATGTATTTAAAAAGGCTTGTATTTAGATGTGGCCAGAAGGAAAGAATTGCAAAGTAATGAAGAAATCAAAATGGAATTCTGCAGAGATTTGCTTTTTTACTCAGAGTTTATGGTGGTAATAGTTAGTGATGGAAGAACTGCAAAAGATTTAAATTAATGGGGTATTAGTTTAGAGTTCCTGCCCAGTTTACATACCTCCAAGTTCCTAATGCATTTCAAGAAAATTATCTACATTGTTTGTGTCTGCAGAATTTGGACTAGATATTTCCTTAGGAAAGACTATTTGATAATAGAACTGGTGATTCTTTTTCTGGAAACTAAACCTGCAGTTGAGTTTAAAGGTTTGGGAATGAATGTGCATGAGGAAAGGCTGTGCAGGGGAAGATGCAGCACATCTTTCTCTATAGCCATATCACAAAATATAGCAGTAAATGGTTGCTAAATTGTTGAGTTGTTCGTTAGGTGACCTGAGGGACAGGGATCTTAACCTCCTCCAGAAACATTAAGGAAACTTGTTATATGTTATCCTGTATACCAAAACCACTCTGCTCTCTTATGTCTGCTTATTTCCATGGGAGACTTTCTTGTCAGAAAATGCTATTTCATTGAAAGCAAAAAAACTTCTCACAGAAGGTGTTATTTTTTTGTAATGAACTGTGATGAAAATATCTTTAAGACTGAAATGTCAGCATTTTTGAAGAAATCTGGTTTCTTTTTTGTGGAATGACTTCTCGTTTTAAAATCTATTTTCATTTCCATAGTGAAACATGGTCTCTGAAGTCAAAACTGGGGAGCAGAGGGAAAACAATATTTATTCGTATTCCAAAACAAAGCATATAAAATGTGATAACTGATTATGGAATGGACAGTTTGAGTCTGACCCTGCATGAATTATCTCTTCATCTGAATGTTTATGTTGTCTTTCCTTGGTTCTGGGTACAGGCAAGGAAGGTGGTGTAGTGATGAAGTTCGTATCACTATACCATATCAGGTTTCTGAAATACTGCCTGAGCAGGCTGTGCAACAAGGAGCATGAACCTCATGTTGCACACATGGCTTTGTACAACAGGCTGTCTGTGCTCAGAGCCTAATGCTGTATTGCAAAACAGATTACCTAGTGGTAGGACAAAACATCTACTCCCAACTGGAGATGCAAAAGTGCACCCATGTGTAAAAATACACAGTTTGATTGACACTGGGGGAGTTCTCAAAAACTGTGTCAATGAGATATAGGAAGGGGCAAAAGTCTGTAGAAGGCTTTTCTTCAGATTTGTTTGTTCACGATTACCTTGGATGCGTACCCAGTGCCTCTGGCCAAGAGATTATCTTGTCTGTGTTTTAAATTGCCTGAAAGTTGAAGAAATGAATGATTACGTCAATCTTGGTTAAAATGCTGAGGTAATGAAGCCTCTACATTGTACTATATTATTCCTTTATTTCCTGCAAAGAATTAATTTCTCAAGTATCTAGAACATTCATCTCCTGTTTAAGATCTGAATGTGCTGGGAAAGTTCTTCCTCTTTAGAAAGAAATTAGACTGTAACATCACTAATTTGTAACACTCAAATTAGTAAATATGCTAGTATACTCTTGTTGTAGGTAATTGTGGCATGCTACTCATAAAATATAACTTTAGACTTGTACTGGCTTATGTTTTGTGGGGACAGTTATATATCTTAAGCCAGGCCATGCATG
This sequence comes from Nestor notabilis, assembly GCF_000696875.1. Lineage (NCBI taxonomy): Eukaryota > Metazoa > Chordata > Aves > Psittaciformes > Psittacidae > Nestor > Nestor notabilis. Next base: position 52,942 of record NW_009941634.1, on the reverse strand, counting down.
TACCTATATTTTGGCAAGGATGTCTATGTGAACTTCCAAGTTTAGAGCACGAAGCACAGGCTGTGGACAAAGTCCGTCAGTGGTGTGGGTTGTTATCGTATCTTTATTGGTTAAAGCGGAACTCCAGACCTTGCTAGTTGGAAGACTGTAAAAAGGCTGACATTGAACCTTCATTGCATGTTGATCAGCATTGTTGCATCTGCATAGGGAAAGCTATGGAGGTCTTCCTGTAGAGGCTTAGCATATCGAACACCACAACAGTTATAAGCAATCATGGTCCCTCACCTTGATCCGGTGTTCAGTAGCACTGGACAACTAAAAAAGACGTATGTCTTGCTATAGTCATTTTCTAAGCATGCTGTTGTCACACACAGCTCCACTTATTTTCAAAATTCCCCTTTATGAGGTTTAGTGCACCTCTCTTACTTTACCTTCAGTTTGGCTTTCTTGGTTCTCATGTTCTCCTCCTGTCGTCATTTCTGCCCTTGGTATTCCCTTCTTTACGATAAGGATTTATCTATGTGTGCTTTTCAAGAACTTATCCCTGTGGGATTCTGCTGCTCTCCATCCCTCTGCTAATGTATTAGATGGGAAATAGTTAACACTGACATTCACAAATGTTGTCCAAAGTTTTTTCAGTTAAGCTGAGTCAGAAGAACGGTTGCCATTGCTTCAGGTTTTCTGTTGCCAGTTCTGGACTACATCTCTGCTCATGCTAGATGGAAAGAAGAGCTAATTTTTGCAGCCATAAACATTAGAGAATTTCTTTCAAGCAAAAGCTCAAATTGCACGATACCTATCACATGCTCCATCGTTCAGGGACATGTCTGACACTATTGCAAAAACAGAGAAAACAGAGAGCAGCTGTGCTCCTGAACATACTAATTTTCTGTGCCACTCTAGCCAGGACCGTGGTAGATTTTAAGCTCTCTTCCAGAGGCTCCGAGTCCCAGCCAAGGTCCTGCAGAGCTGGCTGAATTTTTCCATTTAAAGCGTGTTCTCGTCCCCAGATGACTTTGTGCAGCCCTGGCTGGCAGTGGCAGGTGTGTGAGTGCCTAGTCATGCCACAGGGAAGGATCACAGAATGGAAATATTTTATCCTTCATGGCATGGTTTCCTAGGAGAGTATGGGATAGCAGTGCTGATGCTCTAGGTAATCCAAACCTATGAGTCTCTCCTCCGTAGCACGGAGATGATACACTCAGTGAGCTGGGTCCCCAGACACAGATGATATTTCTCAGTCCAGTTTGCATTTGGATCTGTGCGTTGTAGGATATTTAGTCGGCTTTAGATTCTTTGCTATTGCCAGGCAAATGCTCACCATGGCATTTCTGTGATACTGTACAATCTCAGGTGCAACCTGGAGACTTACTAAAGTTTATATTGGCAGGAGTGACTTCTTCCCTTCATTGTATGTGAGAGAAAAAATAAGTATTTCCAGCATCTAAAAAATACCTTTAGTGGTCTTTCGTATTCAGAGGGAATAAGATTGGCATGTTCAACACCACCCTATCATCATTCTGACCTGTTCAATTTAATTTTATGCTGTTTTTGTAATAATTCCATGGTAATGAATGTAGCAATTGCCAAACCAATCGCAATCATTAAATACTTGATGCTATGCTGGTGAGCTGTGGAAAGCAGAGCTGCTTGCCCTCTGCTTTTCTGTTGCTCATATCCTTAGTGGCTGCATTCAAAGAGTGATTTGCTACACTTTCAAACTGAGAAAGATGTAGAAATTACTCCAAAAATGGCAGTTACTCTAGGGCAAAACTTAGGGAGAGTTTGGAGCAAACCCATATCCAATACCTTTAGTTTACTAGTGGGTAATGTTTTCCTTTCAGTGATTTTTAGTGAAATCTTTCACAGAGGACCTGAAAGTTGGCAAAACCTAGTCTTTGAAAATTTGGCTCCAGCTGATTTTATACCTAGAAGCAGAACTGTGGATGATCTGTTACAACTGTTTAATTAAATCCTGTGCTGTTAGCCTTCATTTAGACACATTAAATGGCAAACCTTGTTAGGAGATTTGCTGGCCAAATACAGAGAGATTCTGCATATCATTGTGACTGTATTTGGTCTTTTAAAGCAAGTACTCATCTTGTTTAATGCAGTGTCCATATGTATGAAAGGAAAAGAAAACACTGATTCCGGATCTCTCCCTCTGTGGGTCTGTCTGCCTGTGTCTCTGTTCAGTTAGTGAAGTAAACTCCCCTTACTTCTTTTTGTTTTAAAATCTTTCTTGTATTCTTACAAGCAGGTTTTTACAGTCTGCTGCCTGCCTCTCAGTTAAGAAGAACACGGGCATATTTTAACAGTTTCCTAGGATCCAAGTAGCCTTTAATTAACAGGGAATTGATGTTTTGGAATGAAACCAAAACATGGGAGGCATTTGGAAGCAGAGAACAGGCTTGGATCCCTCCAACTTCTGTCTGGCTGTGGCAAGGAACCAAGAAATAAGTAAAATAGGGTCCACTGCGAACAGGTAGTGACTTATTGGTATGCAAGAGAATTTCTTCATTTGCATTATGTTCCCACAGAGCCAGTGGTTAGTACCATTAGCCGGCAGGAGCTTTCTGCTGCACAGAGCCTGAATCAGCTCCATGCCTTGCAAGAGCAGAAAATGTTCATCGGTACCTTCCCATAAACAGGATTTTGGTGGCTGCTGAAATTGTTCTTAATTTAGATTTGTATTGATCAGCTGTTGAGGCAGCAAGGTATGTTGTGCTTGTGAAGTTTAGATTGACTCTGAAGCTGTAAGCTCCATGGGTGAGCATTTAATTAGAAATTCAAAAGTCTGCGAATACCGTGACTTTTGCTGAGCTGAACAGAACTAGTTGTTCTTTTTCTTCTGAAGTAGTTTGCCTTTGGAGGGTTGAGCAATAGAGTTGGGATGAAACACTGAAGTCATAGCAGAATGAGACTAGCTGAAGTTCTAGAAGGAAGTCGGACGTACATTGAACTGTATTGTTCCAGATAATCCAGGGAGGAAAATGGTTTATTAGTTAATTTTAAATAATGGTAGACTGATACCTGAGGCAATTACTGACAAAGAATTACAACCAACTGTCACTGAGTCAACTGTGCTCTTTTTCAGTAATGCCGTAATTTGTGATCAAATAAAAATGTATTTGTTTAATCCAGTATTGGCTTTTCATTGTTGCTCTTTGGGGTTGGCTTTTTTTTTTCTTCCTCTTAGTCACAGTAATTGCTGAATGCCTTCTGTCTCTTTCTACACGTAGGTGGTACATGCCAGAGCCCTGCTCTTCCAGCCCTAGTGCGTCCTCCTGCTCCACCTTTGCAGCCGTCGCTGGATATTAAACCATTTCTTCCGTTTCCTCTGGACACTGCCGCAGCAGTCAATCTCTTCCCCAACTTCAATGCAGTAAGTACACTCCTAACAGTTACTGTCTACCTTGATGAGCCACAGTTTCCATGGAAGACTCAAGAGGGCACAAAGTAGATTTTTATGTACTCAATTAAACCTGGAATATCCTCTCCCTCACTGAGGGCCAAATAGCTCTTTCAGATACACTGCTAGGCCATAAATTAAAGCCTAGCTGAGTGTTAGTCAGAAGTAATATAGAAGGAAAAAATGTTATGATCCCAAGTGACATTCACTACAGTTGCAGGCCATATTCAGTCCCAGGGCTTGTGAGTTTTTCACTTTAAGTTACGATGTGCAGTTTCGCTAGCTTACAGTTTGGTGCAACTCTCAGAGAGTGAAACTCACAGACTGATGGCATTCTACATCCCATCTGCAGCAGGCTTCCTAAGAAATACTTAAAATACATAAATTGGAGAGGCTACTAAAGATAAAACTGTTGGTGCAATTAAAGTAAGAATGAGAACAGCATTGGCTGGTATATAACCTATTCACTGGCAACCGAGTGTATTTTTTTTCAGGTTAGGTTATGTTATTTCTCACGCTTTAGGTTAAAACAAGGTTAGATTTTTCTTTATTTTTTTTTATTTAGTCATACTATGATTATAGAAGTCTTATTCATCCTAAAGTATTTCATTATTATACTGACATGTGTCATGAATGTTTCAATCCTGTTTCTGGCTGAGATATTTAATGTTCCAAAAGAAAACAAAGAAGTCTGTATTGGTTTTACATTTATTTTGACTGTGTAGAATTATGCCCCTTTTAATTTGAAGGTACTCTGGGAAGTCCTTTTCCTTATTTACATATACTAGATATAAAAAAATAAAGGTTTGTGCTTACCTACTTTGAGAGACAAAGAGAGGGATGGAACTCGCCATGCCAAAACAATTCTAATTAACATGTGAAAACCTTAATTACAATAATTGAGAGTCTTAAAAGAACATGTCCATTATAGAAGCAATTTTTAGTAATCAGTAACAAATTTCCATAATTAAATGTTCATTTATTTACCTCTTATGGATGTTCATTTTACTTTAAAGTAATGAAAATGAACTAATTGTAAAAAGTATTTATGTAGTCTTAAATTCAGGCGATTAACAGCATTAATAGAGATCAGAGAAACTATAAGCTGCAAGTCTTAAAATGCTCAGAAACAATGTCAAAGAATTATTACTACAAAGAAACTTTATAAAATTTTAAGCTGTATATAGTTCTGCAGCAAAGTTTTAAACAGTGCTAGTTTTAACCAAGTTACTGATAACTCAGGCTTGTTTCGTATGCTTTAAGGGAGGGCTTTTCAGCAGTTTTGCTTTGTGATCACTGTTTATATTTAATGCAATAGGCCAGCTGAATTTTTAGAAATTGCCTATTGGATTTCTTGAGGTTTCCTTTCAGGATTTTCCATAGTTTAGAGTCATTCAATTGTTTTGCTAATTGTTTAACTCTGCAAACTTCAAATGCAGTTTTAATGATGGCTCTTAATAAATAGTTGATAAGCTTGTGTTCTTCCATAGATTTGCTGTTTCTGTTTTCTTACGAAGACTGATTTTATACTATAAGTATTTTTGGGGAGAGGGAAGGAGAAGAAGATATGCTCATATTAATTTGGAAGTAAAGAAAGTATAAATAGACTCCTTCCAAATCCTGTTATTCTCGATCATCATCTTAGTAGTGTATCATATGGTATAAGCACTGTGGGTGGACTTTACAGACTTCTTGCCTCTTCAGTTTTTCAGTAAACTGAGCCTAAGATTCAAGAGTGAGACTAGCAGCCCTTTTACACAGCACTCTGAACTTCATTCCCATGCAGAGTACTACTTCCTGTGATGTGTGGTCATCCATCAAGTCCACCTTTGTTGAATATGTCATTCCTGAATGTGAGGATGCTATCATCAGAGCTGCTGTCACCTGCCTTGCTGCTCGTAGTCTTTGACTTGCAACGTGACCTTTGCCTTCTCATCATGTGTGCTGACATGCAGCATCATCCTCAGTGTTCTCGTTTTCTTTCTGAACAGTACATTATTGAACACTGCCATGTTTAGCTCATATGCCAGAAGTAGTTAATGGCATCCTCCAAACATGTAGGCTAGCTGAGAAGTTCTGCATGTTTCCAGAAATTCTTTCAAGCTAGCAAATCTTTTGGGGACACATCAACTGCTGCTCAGCATTATCAGCCTAAGGAGATGATAAGGTCTGATGAGGGCTTCAAGTATGTGAATGTGAGACAGAAAACAAGTTTAACCCCAGAATGCTTTGTAAATAGGTATGCTTATGAACATTCATAGCTGTTGATAATACTTTATAGTCATTGACAATCCTGCACAGTGACAGCAGAAGAGCATTTATTTCTGTGGCTAAACCAAGGTCAAGCAGGTGATCAGTAAAAGAACATCTGAACTGGACATTCTCTCTTAGCTTTACCCTTGACTGAGACATCACGGTCAGAGTTTGTGTCTTAGGAAGTGAATTTCTAAAAACCTCTTGACCCTTGCACAATTCCACAGGAACTAACGAGTCTGTAGCATGTCCAGACTATTTCCCAAGAGACTAGAAAGGTCCAGAGTTTTGGCCATTTCCTAGCCACTACTCCACAGCCTTCACTTGAGAGGAGCATGATCAAGGAGAAACTTGAGTAAAAATTCAGTCATGTTTCAGATAAAAAGAGTAGTCTCTGGTTATGGCAATCTGAACTCAGCTTGACAGTTTGGTTCTGATAGGCACAGGCATCTGAGCTAATCAGGCTAAGTTCAGAAAAGATAATGGAGGAAAATGAGCAATTTCTCCTTCACACACACACAAGAAGAAAAAAAAAAGGTATTTTCTCTGTTTTTTTTTTTTTTTTTTTTTTTTTTTTTTTAGAGAAGGAAAATACAGAAGGTTGGTTGCAAGCAATCTATATGTCTACTTTGACATAAGGCGAAGGGAACTCTGAAAGTTCCTATTCATCTCCTTTTGGATGGGGCTTTGCTCAACCATGTCTAGTGGAAGGTGTCCCTGCCTGTGCCAGGGGGTTGGAACGAGGTGATCTTAAGGTCCTTTCCAACCCAAACCGTTCTATGATTCTATTCATAGAACGGTTTGGGTTGGGAGGGACCTTAAAGATCACCTCGTTCCAACCCCCTTGCCATGGACAGGGACACCCACACTAAACCATGTCACCCAATGTCCAGCCTGGCCTTGAACACTGCAGGGATGGAGCATTCAACACTTGTTTGGGCACCCCACTCCAGTGCCTCACCACCCTCACAGTAAAGAACTTTATCCTTATATCTGACCTAAAGTTCCCCTGTTTAAGTTTGAACCCACTACCCCTTGTCCTACCACTACAGTCCCTCATGAAGAGTCCCTCCCCAGCATCCTTGCAGGCCCCCTTCAGGTCCTGGAAGGCTGCTATGAGGTCTCCACGCAGCCTTCTCCAGGCTGAACAGCCCCAACTTTCTCAGCCTGTCTTCATACAGGAGGTGCTCCAGCCCCCTGATCATCCTCATGGCCTCCTCTGGACTTGCTCCGACAGTTCCATGTCCTTTTTATATTGAGAACACCAGAACTGGACACAATACTCCAAGTGAGGTCTCACAAGAGCAGAGGAGAGGGGCAGGATCACCTCCTTCGACCTGCTGGTCACGCTTCTTTTCATGCAGCCCAGGATATGGTTCATATGGTTCTTTGTTCTCTGCTGACTATAATGAGGGACTGGCTTAGCTGCAGTTATATGAATCCCACATTGTGGGACAGGTCATAAGCTATTCACAGCTGATACATTAAATTTCACTCAGAAATCACATGACAGAAGTGCTGACATTGTATTGTATGTTTACAGAAATGCTCCCATTTATCAAGCAGTTATGCTTCTAATTTTATCTAAGGACAATCTTAAGGGAATTTGAGGATTCAGATGAACTAGATAGAAACAGCAGGGGAGGTGAAAGCAAAAGTAACTTAACCAGTGGAGAATCTCGAGCACATACATAAGAACTTAACAAAACCAAATGCTGATCTTAAGTACGAAAAATAATAATACTAAAGTGTTGCATTTTATAACAATTTTTTCACTCTACTTCAGTTAATTGCAAACATAAGATTACTTTGTTACTGATGATTTTGCTGTAAAGCAAGCTCAATCTTTGCTGGTTGCCTCTGAAGAAAACATTTAGCACTGATTTCAGAGAATATAAGAGATAACATGGGGTGTGCAAACCTCTGTCAGTAATATCTTTGGACACTGAAGAGAGGTAGAAATAAAGTGAATAACCTAAGAAATGCTAGGGAGATAACATGTGAACCTTTGAACCATTCAGTTTGTGGAGGAACATTTTCTATTGAGGAACATTTTCTATTTATATAAGAAAGTATAAAGCAAACATACCCATTAACAATCTGGTTAGTTGAATGTTTGTAGGTGCTGAGCTCTTAAGTGTGAAGCAAATGGGTACCCTCAAGTCCTATATAAAAAGAATTTTTAACAACACAGCTGTTTAAACTGAAAACAGCCCACTGGTGCAGACCCTGAAGAATCACAAGTTCATTGCAAGTTTATCTGGTATAAAAAAGATGAATTAAGTGTATGAGATTTAAATGGCTAAATTTTATGAATGAAAGAAACTACAACTATAAACAATGCTTACGTGGCCTTTTAAAATACGATTTGAAGCTTGTCAGAGGAATAGAAAAATAGTTTTACATTGTCTATTCTGAAAAATGTTTGGGATCATTTAGCAAACATTTGGTATACTTATGCGTTTTCATCTTCAGAGTGAGAAGCTCTAAGTCTGTGTGCTTCTCAGAACTGGTTCTTAGAGCGGCAAAGCTTTAGCAGTTGTATTGAATACGTGCTGGTCTATGAGTGCATGTGAATGTGCATATGTGGTGTTTCTGTTCATGAGCCAGTGGTTGGTTGCAAAAAAAATTTCACAAAGCATCGAAGTCTAGAAGTTAATTAACTTGCAGGAAAACATTTACGTTTATATGAGCCCCTGGACTAAAATGCTTCATTCTGCTAGACATCAGTGTCAGCCCTAAGTGACCCTCCCACGTTAAAAAACCCTCAGATCTTTTTCATGCTTTCCAAAGCCCATCATCCTCAAAGCACAGGTGCATCAGGAACCAGGTTTTGCTTATTTCTGAAGCTCTCAGAATTATATAGTTCATCTTCCTAAGAGACTGAATTTAGTTTACAAATCCAGGACTTTTGCATGTTACTAGGTGGAAAATCAGACAATGCATTGCACTCCTCAATCATTTATTCTTTGAAGGGTATGCTGACTATTTTCCTGAAAGAAATCTAAAAAATATTATATCACACTTTGTAGACTGTAGGATGAGCATAATCTGTTCTGGAAGAGGGCCACAGTATAGAAGACATAAGTAAGTGCTTTCAAGCAGAAACAGGGATGTTGCTTGAAAAGCTCCATCCTAACTCCAAATTACTGCCCGATCTCCCTTCGTTGCCGGTGAAAAGTTTCCCAAAGAAGTATCCTTTGGAAAGAAACATGATAAAAATACAGACTAGAAATGTATGACTTTGAAGAGCAGTGGCAATGTCAGAACTGTACTAAACAGAACTATTACTCTACAGGTATTTCTTTTTCATGATCCATCTGTTGTAATTCTTGTTCAGTCCCCCAGCTTTTACTGTTTGCTTCCTTGATGCCAATAGCCCCAGGTGCAATATTAAGTGCTCTGGTTTTCACCTTCCCCCAGTAGAGGTTTGCCATAGGAGGAGTAGGTAACAGTGGCCCTTGGCCAAAGGTTAGGGCTTCAGCAGGAGGTTGGGTTAGGGTACCAATGTAGTGCTCCTTGCCTCCCAAAAACCAGCCTGTGCAACATCCTAGCAGCTTCCAAGGCAGCACAAAGGCTGCATTCTCTATTTACAGAGGCGAAGCTTGTGTTCATAGGTATTGGTAGCAGGCACTTACGGCTGGCTTGTTTCATTGGGAGCTGCTTTTCTCCCCTCTCTGGTCTTGCAGTCAGGCTCTGCCTGGCCTGCTGATAACTACTGAGCTAGCTCATACAGAGTTCATGGTTGTTTGGGAAATGCAGTCTTCTCCTATTGTGTCCAGACAACTGAAAGAAACGGACAATGTAGAAAACCTGCTTACTGACAAGTATTTCTGGGAAGGTTTTGCCAGGAAATGTGGAGAAAACCTGTCAAAAAGCTGCCAGAAGACATTTATTTTTTTTTTTCCTTAGGCTCTTGTCCCAGATAGTTTTTTATCTAGAAAAGAGATAGATGCTGCAGAAATGGTGTGCCAGTTTTCTGGATGTTATGAAGATGTAACTTTTGATACTGAAGAGTGGAGGAGGAATCTGAAATACATGTTAGTTTTTCCAAACATTAGCAGCCTGAAATTTACAAAATAAACCCAGCAGTTTTCTGTGTCTCTACATAATGGTTTTGTTCTATGTTTTCTGACTTAATCGAGAAGAGCATAACGAGACCACCTTTCCTCATCATATAAGATCCTTTAAAGTTCAGTAGTGATGACATGCTGTCAGAATGCTTTGTTTCTAGAAGAGAATAGTCAGGGGAGAGCACAATGGCCTCAGCTTCATGTGAATCAAAATGGAATACTGCCTGTAGAGAAGAACTTGGCAGTAAAGATACAGTCTATGCTGATTTTTGATGTTATTTCCATGAGAAGGACCTTTATCAGGTGGAGAACTGTACTGCACCAAACTGTTAATTTATCAGTCAGAGGGCATTATTGCTTCTGGGGGTATTCCTTGCATGGCTACTCATTCACACGTATCTAGAAACAGAGGGTTTGGCTTGCTCTTTTCCTTTCTATAGCACTGCAATTGAGGTGTAAGATAGCTCTACTCTTCTTTATGGTTTGTATCTGTAGTGCTGTTTAGCTGAATATTTTTCAAAATAAGGAAGACTGCAAAAATAATGTTTGGGTTTGGGAATTATTTATTATAATAACATTTTCATCACTGGCCGGGACATTTAATTAAGAAGTCTGCAGGGGAAGAAGAGGGATTAGAGAATGAGCAAACACAAGAAAATTCTGGCAATTAAGATGTTTTTATTTTGTGCTTGCAAAACAGGAATGAATCAACATCAGTATGAAATACTCAGTTATTTGAATTGGCCAGAATACTCTGCCTGTGTTTGTATATGGTCTGTGCTCTTTGTCACAGACAGGGAACAGAGCTCATATTCAAACATTGTACAAATGGATGTTCCTGCAACCCTCAGGTAACTTTCTCATGGTTGCCTGTCATTGTATGACTGTTGGTTTTCCACTGCAGAATGTCTGGGGAGTAGTGTCTCAGATCCCTAGCAGTTGTCTCCAGAATGATTGCTTTTATTTTCTTTGGACTTGATGTATTGTTATGGATCATCTTACTAAATCTAGCCTTAATCCCTTTGCAATCTCCTCTAAAAATTTTTGGCCTCTGCTTGCAACTTACAACTGGGACTTCTGCAAGTTTCAATCCAGGTATCAGCAAAAGTTTTCTTCTTATGTTTCTCTTAGCATTACCTTACACTTTAGCAGTACTTTTTGCCCTGGTTTTGAAATTGCTTTTATTGAGGCCATGGCAGTGGGGTTGAACTAGATGATCTTTAAAGGTCCTTTCCAACCCAACTCATTCTCTGATTCCTCACAACTTATTTAAACAGTTTTTGGATTATTTTCCAATTAGGGAGTTAGCAGTCTCCTATGCTTATGATGAGCAGCTATCACCCCTTGCCACATAGAATAGTGCAGTGTTAAGAGCTTAGAGGAGTTTGCTCATGGGTACAAATAGGTAGATATAATAAAAAAAAACCCTTATAAAGTTTTATTTTTATTTAAATTAAATTTTTATCAAGGGTGCTCCAACCTTCTGAGATAAGTTTCAGTATAAATTCAGGTTTCTAGGATGCACATTCTCCTGGGGGAAGCAAATGGTAAGATTATCTTAAAATAGTCTAAGTTTATGTCATTTCACCTTGCTGAACATTGTAGTATCTATCCTTGAATTCATCTCTGTAACTGTAACGTGGATGTAAACTATCTGACCATACCTATTTCTCAGTTGCTGCCCAGTTTTTGGAGTGTAATGTGTGTCTCTGGTAAATCTGTTTTGATTTATCCTGAAGACTTATTTCCAGTATGTGTATAGGGAACACATCACCTATGTTGGGCCTTCTCCAGCTACCATCTCTGTTGGCATTCAGCTCTGTGGCCTTATTCAAGGTCCTTACAGATGTGTTTCTGGTGGTCATCTGGCAGTTGCCACCTGCAGATTGTATTTACTTCATGGGTGTAGGTAGGATGTTGTTCTTCACACATGCTGAGCGTATAGCATGTGCACTTCCACCATCTGTCTTGATAGCTCACAGTTCCTTCAGGATTTTTCTATCAGCATTTTACTCGAGTCACTCCGTACCTTATGGCTGAAGAACAGATGTTTGTGCTGTTTCTTTTGCCATGTGAGAATGGGTGGACTTCTAACTAGCTTCCACTAATTTTCATTCCATAATCAACTGAAAAGGTCTGAGGCAGAAGCATCCAGTTTGTATAAGATCATGACTACACTATTAGATAAACATTCATACAGTAAGTTTTAGAATCATAGAATCATAGAATGGTTTGGGTTGGAAAGGACCTTAAGATCATCCAGTTCCACCCCCCCCTGCCATGGGCAGGGACACCTTGCACTAGACCATGTCGCCCAAGGCTCTGTCCGACTTGGCCTTGAACATTACCAGGGATGGAGCATTCACTTTCCTGGGCAACCCATTCCAGTGCCTCAGCACCTTCACTGTAAGAAACTTCTTCTGTGCATATAATCTAAACTTCCCCTGTTAAAGTTTGAAGCCATTACCCCTTGTCCTACCACTACAGTCCCTAATGGAGAGTCCCTCCCCAGCATCCTTATAGGCCCCCTTCAGGTATTGGAAGGCTGCTATTAGATCTCCACGCAGCTCCTCTTCTCCAGGCTGAACAGCCCCAACTTTCTCAGCCTGTCTTTGTATGGGAGGTGCTCCAGCCCTTTTATCATGAAGGCATTTTCTTGAGCAGTGTTGTAGGTTCCAAATGATCTCTGGACAGAGAGCTCCACATACCTAAAAATGACACACAGCAAGCTTTGTTTTCTGTGCTTTTGGTTTTTGTTTTGGTTTGGTTTGGTTTTTACTTAAGTTTCTTGTTATTGTTTAAACGATCAATAGGATCTAAATATCTCACTTGCTTCTTTGTTTAACTGACAGTTAGTAATACCAAAAGAACAGACTTTCTGAGCTATCTCATCCTGCCTTACACATTTGCTGAAGGGCACTGCACAGTGCACTGACAGATAACTTGCTGTTGGGAAGTCATAGTATCCAAGGCAAAGGCAATAGCACAGCCTTTACTGGGGACTGAGGGTCCATCAGGCTTTTGCTTTGCATGCAAAACATTCTCATAAAGGAAATTAAATGAAGTACTCTTCAGATTTGTTAAGTCTTGATGAGTGGAATTACTTAAAACTAAATTTTATAAAGCATTTTGTAAAGCATTTTAAATAATGTTTTAATCAGTTGGTGTTTATACCCTTTGTCTTAATAGCACTCGGTTGAAAAAGATCAATGATTATTTTATTCTGCAAAGACTATAAAACTTTAATGGGTTGTATAATAAGTATAACTCATAAAATCTACAGTTTAAATATAGATGGTTATTAACCTGCTTTGAAAAAGATGCAATCAAAGTGAAAAGGAATTACTTTAAAGCAATTATTTGATTACTGTAGTGTGAGGAGGGAAAAAAGTGATAAAATTGTGAAATCAGTATTATTTCTGTTGATGAGAGAGACATTTGGGAAGATGTAAAATAAGGCATGAATCTTTCCTAGCCTTAAGCATGTTTGTGCTGCTAACCTAGCTGAATAACTACTTACTGAAGTTTCTTGTGCAACCTGCAGTTCATTCTTAGGAGTTTCAAAGATACCAGTTGAAAAAGTGAGTTTGCATGACAGGTAATTTTACACACAGTAAATACATTCCTAAGCACAATTACCTCGTTAATTGCTTATTCATAGCGTACCGTAACAGGGCTGCTGTTATTCAAGAATTTGTCCTAAACCAGACTCACTTTTATCCTTTATGGTAATGGAAAGATCTGGGACTTGTTCTTTCCCTTTCTTTTTAGTCACAGTAGTTTGAGCTGGTAAATGGCACATACTGATGAACTCATTTATCTGGAGTCATTGATGCAGTCTCTGATGAGATATTTCTGTAATGTCCATGTCCTGTCTAATGTATTTTACCCTAACATTTTTTTGATAAGGGAAGAAAATCCCCAAAGATTATATGTTGGACTTGTACGGTAGAATTGGATGTAGACCTCCAGATTCTCATGCAACTACTGTTTTTCCTGGCATCTTTCCTTTGACTCTGAATGCTTGAAGTGACGCTGTGTAAATATCCATACAGATTAAATTAGTAATCAAAATAATTCATAAAAAATAGTATATAAGCTCGTATCTATCAAGAAATCAGTGTTTCTCATTTAAATGTGGTGGTTTATATAAAATAGAGGCATATCAAATTCTTACTGTGTAAAAGAATACAAATTCTTACTGTATAAAAGAATACAAATCAACATTTCCTGTCAAACATTATGTTTTATACAGAATTAGATGTTTTGTGATGTCATGAACAGAAAGTTTTAGATGACTTATTACACTTGCATAGTATTTTTTATCAGAATCAAAAATTTTAAACAGTGTCATTTCATTACACAACAAAAGCAATCATGTTTAGAATTAAATGTAAACTGTTTAAATGACTCACAACAGAAGGCTAAATAGTCTATAACTGAATGAAAATGGCAGATAAAAATATATGTAGGAAGGAGACATTCTTAATTACAGTTGGAGGTGGTATAAAAGCTGCTGGGAAGCTGACCAGCAGAAGTTTCTTTCAGTGACTTCTTACTGTGAAACTGCTGGGATGTTTGAATGGCACAGGGAGCAAGCCTAATGAATGGAGGCTGAACAAAATAATCCTGTGAAGGAAATATTTGAGGAAGATTTTAGGGGATTTGTATTACTTTAAGTTATTCCTGGGACATTTGTCAAGAAGCCAGAAAAGGTGTAAAGCTGCAGCCTTTACTTACGTTATTCCTGCACAGTTTTCACTAGCCTTATCTGTAGTCTATCATGTCCATGGTTTGTTTACAGTACAGGGAACTGTGTCCGTCAGACAAAGATACCAATTTGGGATCCTTAAACAGTATAGGTTAATTATCAGGGTTGGGTTTGGGATTTTTTTGTTCAGCAGTCCACACTCAGAGAAGTCAAGTAGCTGATCTGATGTACCTGTGCATCATTAGTTTCAGCAGGTAGGGCAATGAGATTTTAACAACGTAACAAAAGCCAGGACCAGGCCAAAGCATTGTCTTTTCCTACAGCCCTTCTCCGACAATTTACAGAAAAGCAGAAGAGTAGAGAACAGATATAGCAACACTTGCCAGACTATGGCTCTAGTGAGGTATGTTTTAGGAAGTTCTTGAGCCAAATGTGTTGTCTTGGCATGTGATAGCCTTCCATGAGCTAACATGCTGAACTGAATGGAATCGGCAGGAGATGTTGTTTTAACTACTAGTGAGGTAATTTGAGTTTCCTCATCCCCTTCTCCAGATGTTGCCTAATATATCCAAGCAGGGAGATACATAAGGCATCCGAAGTAGTAGAAATAGATGGGAGTATTTGAACTATAACTTGGTATAAACAGTAGAAGTCTAAGGAAGATTTTTAAGGTGTTGCGCTTGTGAGAGCTGGAAGTGGATGAAGAAATGCCCATCACCTTACTGATATTTTGTGTTTGAAATGTACTGATTTGCTAATGGATCCAACCCATTACATTATTGGTGTTGCTAGGACTGAGATGACAAACATAAATCACAGGCGTGATGACAGAGTTAATTATAGCAGCACCTTACCAAATGGCACTGTCATCTCTGGGAAGCAGCAAAAGCTCTTGTTGACATTAGGAAGTAACACAAGAGAGTGGTGTCTGGGAGAGGAGCAGCAATACAGAGACTGCCAGTGAAAGGGCTGGAAAACACTGGATGTATGGCATTGGACGTGAAAGAGAGGTGGGAAGAAAAGCAGAAGGACTTCAAGAAGAGAGACTTGGAAGTAGCTCAGAATAGTTATCATGAGAAAGATGTATTTGCTTCACACACAGAGGCACAAAGAAAGTAATGCTGGAAACATTGCAAAGCAAGTTAAAACATCCAGATTCCATTTACAGTCTTTACGTCTTTGTTCCTGGCAGGAACAGTTCCTTTCCTTTTTAGTTGCATGTTTTTCCTAGGAAATTAGTATCTCCTGAAACGTTTTGGAGCAAGTTTGTTCTCTTCAAATTCATCTTACGTATTTTCATTTTACAGGAGCTATATCTGTTTGAACCAGAGTTATGTTTTCCATTCTAAATTTGAAGGAAAGAAATTACCTTGGTACTTATTGAAAATCTGTCTCAAACTGAACTAAAAAAAGCACAAAATCAGAAAGAGTCTGCACTTCTGAAATCAGAGGAAATCCTTCTTTAAGAACAAACCCTCAGGTACTATAAAATGTCATAGCTCCACAGCTGTTCACTCTGTTCCTCAGTAAGGATTCCCTGATGAAGGGGAATTGTTCTTAAATTTCTGTGCACAAAGATGTTAACATGTGATTTTGGTCTTAAGTGCCTCTCTTTTCCATTAAGCCAAGCCATAAAGGTAAAGTCTACCTCAGCAAATACCGTGTATGTGTGTCTCCTCGGTAACATCATCAAAACCAAAATAAAAATCCTGTCTTTTCAAACAGGCTGACTTTCTAAAATGTGAAGAAATGTCTGTTTCAGATGACACCGGACTGCACAAGAACTATGGATCTGCAGATGAGTTTTTATTTCATTTGGTAGGGCCTCAACATTCAGTTGATCGGGAAAAGTTGTGTTTCATTTAGAATTATTTCCTTTGGCTATTTCTTCATAAACCACTGCAAACTCAAAAATACGGAACATGCAGTATATAAAATGTGTTAGGATTCTCATCCTTACTTACACATTTCTGTGATTTGATTACTATCTCTGCTTCCTAGTAATTGGATTCACAGTTAAACACTGTAATATTTTATCTGTCTGTTAAAACAGTGTTTCTGTGGACCGGAACACACCAGGAGAAAGGTTGTGAAAAACAACTTCAAGTTCAGTAATTAAGCATCTTAAACATACGTTACGCTTTTTTAAAGTAAGACCCGAGATTAATCAGTAAAGCAAAAAGACACTTAATACTGCAGTAATGTATTATTTAGTTTATAACTTGTCTTAAATAAGAGGAAGATTAACAAGCATCTGCTTTGGTCTTTAGCTATCATTAACAACGTTTAAGTCTTCGACCTACGCAAGGATTTAAGATGATTATGTAATCAGCATATTTTTTAGATGGCTACAGCTGGTGATAAGTATGCATTATTCTGAGCTATGCTGAAGAAATATTGTCTTTCTAGGCTTTTGTCACGTAATAGTAAAAAAAAAAATTGATTTCACTTAGCTGTTTCTAACTGTTCATTATACAGTATGAGGGAGAAACTCCAAGTCAAATGAAATTTAGTTGGGGAAGCACACTGAGGCTGATCGAGGTAATTCCTGAAGGGATTGGCAGTTTTATTGGATAAAAGTTGCCAGTCTTACAGATAGCACCAGTCAGGTAGTTTCTAAACTGAGAGAAGTTCTGTATGGCCACAGCAGCTTGTAAGGACTCACTGCAAGCTTGGGAATTAATTTGGATTTTGTTTGTAGCTAGCCCAAAACTCTAGGTGATAAGATAGCCATGCACTGGTTTCGTTTTTTCTTCTCATGTTGTCTGAGCCTGAAGTAACCTCTTCGATGTATTTCTTCCTGAAACCAGTAATACTGAAGCATGTAGAACAAAAGAAAATCTGTTCAAGTTATTCTAATGAGTTTGAATCTCAAAAGTTCAAGCTGAAATTACAGTCTTTCGAAACATATCCTTAGGCCTTATTTTATTTCATCTCATTTATCCATCATTAATTTTACACAAGAGATGTCAATTATGAGTAACATTAATTTGAGTTTACCATCCATCAGTTTTGTTACAATGTGATTGCTAACAGCCTGCAACAGTTTTCACTTCTCCTCATTCAAATGATTGCTAGCTGGGCCTTCCTTTAAAATCTCCGTGAAGAATTTTATAGAAGAAATACTGCTAAAATATCAGTAGGTTACCTTCCATTCACGTGGTTAAACGGTAGCATGAGACCATGGTTTTGATCTAATAACCTCTTAAGTTACAATTCTGAATAGATTACTGTCCAGGTCTGTGGCTATTGGTAACTTGTTTGATTCTCAGTTGAGTCCTTCATTTGGAGCAAGTCCAGCATGCTTCTGCATCCTTTGGCATGGACTGCCTAAGCAGGTTGGCAGAGATCAGTAACTTCAGCAGAATGGGTCTTGACTAGTTCTGCAGATTGCTCATCCCCATTAGCTAATGACAATTCACAGGGCCTAGTCAAGCTTCTTCTGACTTGGGTAAAGTAATTTCTCCCTTTTAGTGCTCTGATTTACTTCCCATTTTAGCAACAGGGACTGATAGTGCATTCATGCCCTAAAGGCTCTGTTTTCATGCTCTGTTTGGTATTTTGAAAACAAGACTAACATTCACAGAAGGCTTGGAAAATGTGGTGTGCCTGAAGAATTAGACAAGAAACAAAGGTTTACACATATCTGCCCTATGAAAGTTTTTAATGCTTATATCCTAGATGTATAAGTTGCAACTCCCTGATGCCTTCCCCCAAACTACAGAATGTTTAGTGGTGTTGGATTATTGGGGTTTGTCAGTGATGACTGCTTGATACCATCACCTAATTTCTGTTTTTATGTGAATATCTATCACAGCTATGCTTAAGGCAAAAGTATGCTTTTATGCCTAAAGGCATTTTTTTCATTGCACCATCCAGATAAAAAAAAATAAATTGCCAGTAAATCCTACTGTTATTGTATAATGTGTACTTGGGCTACCTCGCTGGTCCATCTCTAGACAAGCATGTGGAAATATTGAATAGCAGTAAACATTTTTAGGTTGTTAAAAAGTTTGTCCTGCTCACCCCAGCTGTACACCAGAGCAAAGTGGGACCATGGCCCTGGGGAAGGGGTAAAGGCTCTGGGCATGGAAGATGTGCTGGGTTCCCCCAGCCTCTCTGCACGTTTATTGTCCATAGATCAACAACAGAGAGCCTGCTTCTCACTGTGAGGGTGGTGAGACACTGGATCGGTTTGCCCAGAGAAACTGGGGCTGCCCCATCCCTGGCAGTGTTCAAGGCCAGGTGGGACGGGGCTTGGAGCAACCTGCTCTACTGGAAGGTGTCCCTGCCTGCGACAGGGGGTTGGAACTGCATGATCCCTAAGATCCTTCCCAACCCAAACCGTTCTATGATTTAAACAAAAAATGTAAATGAATGTATTTGATCTTTGAAGACAAATGGCTTAATCCAATTGTGTATTAGACCTCAAAATCACATTTTATGTAATGATTTAAAAAGGAAGGTGGTAGACCTCTATAAACTTAGTGGTATAAAGGACAAGCAATTAGACTGCCATTGACTTGTCTGACATTTACTTGGAAAAAATAGAGGTAGAGTAAATGTTGAAACAAATTACCAGTATTTTCTTCATTTTAAGTTAGAAATGTACAGTCATTAAATAAAATTATTCATTATAATGATAATGCCAGTTGAAAGATCAGTGCTGATAATTAGTAAATTTAAATATATTCGTAAGATCTGAGTTATTTAACTTGAGGCCATTCCAATATAAAAAAAAAGAAAAGAAAAAATCTGGCTTTTGGTTCTCTCATTTCTACATGCCTGACAATTCAAGCATGTGTGAAAGTATGCCCCCAAACCCCGAGTGTAGGAAGATAACTAAATTATATTGTGATATTTCTTGCAGAAATTGAAGTTAGAGTGGATGAGATGTATCTGATCTAAACTGATGTCTAAAAGCAAAGTGTCCAATCTGAACCAACCATTCAGCTCCTTCCAGAGTTCAATGCAGAAAGATGGGTAGCAACAGAAAGCAACTTATGCCATCTGAGATGCTTACCTGGCATAGCATTAACTATCTGCTCAAGGTACTTCTCTTAACTAACTTCTATGTAAACTGTGCTATCCTGAAATGCTATACCTGAAGTAGCCAAATGACACAGGAAATCCCATTTGCAATTTAGGAACAATTTTTTCACAGTAAGTGCAATAAACTACTACTCTGATTTTCCCAGAGAAGCCGTGGACTCTCCATCTCAGGAGATACTCAAAATTTCACTGGACAAAACGCTGTGTGAGGGCCTGGACAAGGCTGCCAGTTAGTGATGCAGCCTTGATGGAACTAAGGAGCTGGAGCAAATGACATCCAGAAGCATTTTCTTAAACTAAATCGTTCTGTGAATTGTAAAGACCTGCAGTAAAGCAAAGAGACTAAGACTATTGTGTTTAGAGGAGATAAGAAACCATGAAAGGGAGGTGGTGAAGAAACAAAGCTGGAAGGATTGTGTCCAGCCTGAAATGCTGCTGAATATTGCAGCTCAAGCAATGCAAGGTTGATAGGGTAAAGTAATATTGTGTTAGATCAACAAGCTAGCTTCAAGTAAACAGCTTTGGTGGGGCTTTGTTTGTTTGTGTGATATTTTTTCACCTTCAGGTTTTGCTGGAATACAGAAATCAAACAGAAAAAGTATAGGATGAGATTAGAAGTAGAGAAGGCATATAGAAGATACTGTGTGATGTTATAAAATAGATCTCTGGTTAAGATACGGTTTTCCTAAGTTTGTGATCATTGCATTATTGCTATTTTACTCCAGAGAGCTAAAATTAGATTTCCAGTGCTCATAGTCTTGGTTCATCTCCGGCTGACTCTTTATAAATGAATGTGGGAGGATAGGGAGTAGGAGTAAAGAAAGGTACCAAACATAGAGGTTGAACTGTGACTGACTGTACTGGCTCACATCTAAAGGTTGGCTCTCAAAGTCGTGAATCTTAGGACTGCGATCTACAAACAGTGGCTAGATTCTGTCCAGACTTGGATGTATGTGTGGCTTAGTGACAGAGGCTATTCAAAAACTGTTGGTGTTTGTGTACGGGGAGGCAATGATGGAAATTTGTGGGTTTTATTAAACTGTGACATCATTCATTAATGGATATTTATAAATCATATTTTCATCAAGATGAGGCCTCTTCTTAGTAATTGAAGTTACATTTTAGCATTAAATTAAGGAACAGTAATTTCTGAATGTTTGGTGCCTTGAAAGCAAAAGAAGTTAATACTGCTTATATACAGTATTTCAAACTTCATACAGTTGCTTGAGCAGAACATATGCTGGTTGAGTGCTTCAATTAGACAGTAAGATGTTCAGTTTGCAAAATTCACCCTGTGAGGGAGAAGCTCACAGTTAGAGCTTAGAGTGTGGTCTGCATTCTGCTTGCCAAAGCATCTGCTGCAAAGTGATGTCTTCTTTTGACATTGCATGAAATTAAATTCCTTTGATTAACTTTTTCCTGCAGTTAAATAACATTACTATTGAAATTCAGGAGGTTTGGCTTGTATGTATTTGTATGGGTGTGCATTCTTGTTATTTTCCTTCAGTAGTAAGGTTAGATTGTGGTGCTCTAACCACTGATAAGACTTCCCATCTGATGGTGTAACCTTCTCATTGTATAGGCTGTTGTACTTGTAATGTGCTAACCCTATAGTTCCTCTTAGTACCCAGCAATGTGTTGCTTAAAGATTAATGCACAGGGGGAGGGAGTCAAAGCTGCTGCAGTGGGCACTTCATAGTCCCTCCTTTTTTAGATACTCATACCCATAAAAATTTAAGTTTATCATGGTGTGAGTTTAGCATGGCTATATAAATTCAAGCAACAAACTGCGTTCAGTCTTTCATTAGATTTGCAGTTAAGAAATTTACTCTTCTTTCTATTCCAAAGTACAATGACAGCGAGAAATAGCCGAGGACTCCAGGACAATGACATTCTTGTAATATTATGTTCTGCAAAGAGATGGAGGTGAACTTCTCTTTGCTGACCACAAAAACCAACTTGTTGCAAGCAAGAGTAGATCCTAGTTTCTGAACATCTCAGTCATCAATGATTTTATCCTTCAGCAGCCCGCGTACCTCTTTTTCTCTTTGGTGGGTTAACTGAGTTGCAAAGACACTGGTATTTAATTCAGGTCCTGTTATTTTAAACTGATTTAAGCTATTTATCTCCATTGCTCAGAGATACCAAGTTTTCTTACATAGTTTGAAAATGGCTTAATGGTTCAGATGCATGTCTTTCATGGTCATTTCCAAATAGTGATGTTGGCTGTAACTGATTAGATTCTGATTGATGTATTTTTAGTTTTAAAAGATTAGAAGGATCTTTTAACAAATAGTATATTTTTGAGTACACTTGTGGGGAGGAGACTAAAGGAAGGTATGATATCGTATTTCATTTCACATATTTGCTTTAATCTGTATTGCTTATAACATTATACGGTTTTATGTTTGTCCATCATAGCTCCTTAGTATTGCTGCAGCCTCAAATAGAATCACAGAAATAGAATCACAAAGTCATATGTCATTTCTAAAACAAGGCTTTGTTAAGTGCTCTAGTGTTATGTCAAGCAAGGATAGATTTAAATGAAAATCAAATTGCTTATCAATCCATTTGTTCCCAGAGATAGTGCATAAATTGTGTAAGAACTACT
The DNA here is from genome assembly GCF_000696875.1 of Nestor notabilis. Taxonomy (NCBI): domain Eukaryota; kingdom Metazoa; phylum Chordata; class Aves; order Psittaciformes; family Psittacidae; genus Nestor; species Nestor notabilis. The sequence goes on along the minus strand of NW_009941634.1, from coordinate 30,830 downwards.
TCACCTTTCCCACTGCAGAATATTACTGGAGTTTAAGTTTAAGGCATGGTCAGTTAGGCAGACATTCTAGTGGAGTCTCAAACTAAACTCTTTTGATAAAACACATGTATTACAAGAAAATTCTTTCATTACTAGTATAAAAAAGGAATAAAATAGGTATTTTAACTTTGTATTATTTTGAAGTAGGACATTCAGCAAACTGTATTTTGCATTTGAGCTACTACCATTATGCAACTTACGTAGTATGCTAGTCCTTGAGGCAAGTATCACCACATCATCTTTGAAATGTGAATACGTGAAATGGCTGAATGAGCATGAGTTGGCACGTAAACCTATCAGAAAAAAAGGTTGATGGCTGCTTGTCCTTAGCTTAGACATGTTGTCCAGGAGTTCATACAGAATGAATTCTGATCTAAGATTTACTTAGCTTGATTTATTTTATATCCATTTTCTTTAAAAAAATCCCTGAACTCCCTCTGTATTGAAATAACTGCAGGCATTGCTGGATGACAGAACAACACATGAATTATGTTATTACTGAGTTATTCCCTTCCTAATCAGGTTACCTAAGTGAGAAAGGATAGAGTAATGCATATCTCTTAAATTTTTCATTAGGAGGAAACTAGACAAGGTGATTGTGATAAAAGCCTCTTTGGAAAAGGAGTGCATTGCAAGGAACTGTGTCAAGAACAGCAGACAGGAGAATGAAGGAACAGACAATTCTAACCCTAAGGCAATTTTTCCACTTCCTCCAAGAACATTAAAAACAAACCCTTAAATGTCTTCTATCAACCTATGCATTTATTACTGTGCATATGAGGTACTGTACCTCTGAGCTACTGGTTTCCCATGTTTTTTGCCTAGTAGTTTATAAGCTCTGGTATTATTCCTTCCTGCTTACGAACCTCACAGTAGAATGCCCATTTTCCTTTGTAGTAAATGTATATCATCATATGCCATCATTTGGTTCATCATCTTCAAGGTGTTCTTCAAGACTCCTCCTCACCAGTGTCCCACTCTTCATGTAATTAAAACTCTGTATCTAGTAAGAACAAGTTCAGGATGTGTAAAGCCTGTGAAGTCTGGCTGATTTTGGTATCCTCACTGAGAAACAGAAGATAGGTGAATCCTAATAATGAAATTCAAGGTGGGGAGTCAGGAGGGATAGGGAGAATTCCACATCTCTCAAAATTGTTTTGTGTGTTTGCACTGACATACTCATGTCCCCTCCAGTCATATTTTTTCCTATATATCTGTGGCCTAAAGAGCTACCTGCTGCTGAAGAGTAGAAGCTCTTTCTTCAGCTTTTGTAGGAATGATTGGTCTCCCACAGTAGCTAAACTGGACTTCTGTCATTCAGCAGTGTAAACACTGGATGGCAAAGAAGAACAACTGTCAGCAAAAAATGCGAGTAAACCAGATTTAAACACAGTGGACAGTTATGTTGTTGCCACTTCTTTCGAAGTAGCCCTTTACTGATATAGTTGCATTGGTAAATTAAGCTTGCTCTCTTGTCGTTTAAACATGGTTATGAACTATTCCCTGTTTATGAAAAAAATGTTTGGTTTTTTTTAAAGTAAAGAAGAAAAAACACCACCAGAAATAAATCACAAATGCTTTGGAACAGGTATTTTTAAACATGGCTGTGGAGAAGCTATGTTGTTTTGTAGGAATTTTGGTTTTGCATAAGATTGCCTGCTTGGTATTATTCTGTCTCAAGAATGAAATCAAACAAGGCTTCAAGGGAGGAATATGTATTGAAGAAAACAATGAAGGATGTACATGTTATCTCTAGAAATTATATTGAGGCTTCTTACAGAAAAATGATGAGCTTGTCACCAGAAAATATTGATGTTTCCATTGCCATCTGAGTTAACAAGCTTATGTTTTAGAGGCCAGAGTCTAAGCAGAAGAATATATAAGCCATTAAAAATTCCTGCCTAGAGAGAAACAGCGAGTAAACAGAGAGTGAATATTAGTCATCTTGGGAAAGTGCTGGGTGAAGTCTCTTCTCTTGCGGCTCATTGTCTGGGTTTTGGATGAGATAGAGTTAAGTTTCTTCCTATAGCTGGTATAGTGCTGTGTTTTGAAATTAGGATGAGAGTAATGTTGGTAACATACCTGTGTTTTAGTTGTTGCTGAGCAGTGCTTACACTAAGTCAAGGACTTTTCAGCTTCTCATACTGCCCTGCCACTGAGTAGGCTGAGGGTGTACAAGAAACTGGGAGGGGATACAGCCGGGACAGTTGACCCTAACCGACCAAAGGGATATCCCATACCATATGGCATCATGCTCAGCATTAAACCTGCAGAGTTTGGCATGGTGTTGTGGCCTGGCGAATCGGCAACAAGCGGGGCGTCGGTTAGAGGGTGGTAAGCAATGGCACTGTGCATCCTTTGTTTTGTATATTTGTTTTATCATTATTATTTTCTCTTCCTTTTATGTTCTGTTAAACTGTCTTTAGCTCAACCCATGAGTTTTACCTCTTTTCTAGTTAGCTGCCTGTCAGATTAAACCACAACACTCAGCAAAGTGCTGGGTGAAGTCTCTTCTCTTGCGGCTCATTGTCTGGGTTTTGGATGAGATAGAGTTAAGTTTCTTCCTATAGCTGGTATAGTGCTGTGTTTTGAAATTAGGATGAGAGTAATGTTGGTAACATACCTGTGTTTTAGTTGTTGCTGAGCAGTGCTTACACTAAGTCAAGGACTTTTCAGCTTCTCATACTGCCCTGCCACTGAGTAGGCTGAGGGTGTACAAGAAACTGGGAGGGGATACAGCCGGGACAGTTGACCCTAACCGACCAAAGGGATATCCCATACCATATGGCATCATGCTCAGCATTAAACCTGCAGAGTTTGGCATGGTGTTGTGGCCTGGCGAATCGGCAACAAGCGGGGCGTCGGTTAGAGGGTGGTAAGCAATGGCACTGTGCATCCTTTGTTTTGTATATTTGTTTTATCATTATTATTTTCTCTTCCTTTTATGTTCTGTTAAACTGTCTTTAGCTCAACCCATGAGTTTTACCTCTTTTCTAGTTAGCTGCCTGTCAGATTAAACCACAACACTCAGCAATACCTGTTGCTTCCAAACAGGTAACTGAGTTCTCCCAAGAAGGAACAAGATAAATCTAAAAGCCAAATTTGCAGACCTTGGATAGGCTTAACTTTCTCTTTAATTGTGTGCACCTCTTAATAAAGGTGTTACTGTGAGGAACTGTTTGAGGCCCCTTACCAACTTCTGTCATAGGCACCTGAAAGCACTTTCCAGAGGTGGTTACTTCCCACAAGTGTAGTTTAAGAGCACCAGTAGCACTGAGATTCAGTTTGTTTGGTTAGGCCATTGACATCCACGCAGAGAAAAGTGCAAAACGAGGCTCTTGTTACCTAAGAGGTATATTTATGGAGTGAAATAACTGTAATAGTCCCCAGGAAATTAGTGAGAATGTTGGGTGTTGTAGTGGGTCTGAGGTGGAGCAAAATGCAGGAAATGGGGGAGCCTTGTCTCCTGTGAAAATTGGTTACTGAGAGACTGGTCATAAGCATACCCTTGTGTGCCACTGCATTCTCTGTTAACACATACGTATTGTGAAAATACTATTTCACACTTCTTTTCAAAGAAGTTAACTAATAGGAGAAGCTTCATAACATAAACAGCTTCCCTGGTTTCGTAATAAGAACAACTGAGGCAAAGATGGGTAAGTGGATAAGTAGCAGGTCTGAGATTAAACTTCTATATCACCTGAGGAATTGCTTCTCTTACAGGACTTTGTTTGGGCTTGTTGAGCATATAGAGTCCTTTCACCAATCGATTCTAGTGCTTGCACAACTTGAAGTTACTGGCCTAACATAATGAAGTTTAGTTTCTGCAGATTTGTTATTGAATTACAAAATCAGAATTAGTTGAATCTTGCAGCTTTTGCAATTACATCTATATTTTTATAATATCATACAAAAAACTTTGTTAATTTATTTTGACAAATGCAGGCTAGCTGCAAAATGGTAGGCTGTCACAGTATATTGTACAAATTAGTAATGCCTGAAAATTAATGTTTGAAGTTAGATGTTTATGACAATGTTTATAGGACCATGAAGTCTTTGAAAGTGTCATACTCTGTTTCATGCTGGTTGAAAAGTGGCTTACAAACTAGATAAAAGGAATAGTGGGTATTCTTATGCAGAACAATATAGCAACAAATGCAATACCATAAAATCACAGAATGCCTTGGGCTGGAAGGGACCTTAAAGATCATCTAGCTCCAACGCTCCTGCCACTAGACCAGGTTGCTCAAAGTAAGAATGATGAAGACTGCTTTTAGCATATCAACTACATAAAAACTTCCTTTTCACACTGTGCATATTACAGAATCACCACCTAGTCCAGTTCTCAGTAGAGTTCACTGTAGAAGATAGCTTTCAGATAAAGCACCAAAGGGTAGGATGTTATATTGCTGTGAATCCAGTATGGACTTTAGGCCTTAAGTCTTCAAAGCATTTAAGCATGAATTTGCACTTCAAAGGGATGCAGGATGACCTGCTACCCAGCAACTTCTGGTGAATTATCACACTGCATTATAGATGACTAAAAAGCAGAACTCCACCTTGCAGAATGGTCAGTCCAGCTCTCTTGCTAACATAATGTTCGTTATTAAAAGCAAGTAACAAAAGAGACTGAACAATATTACCATGTAATTTTCTTACTTGCATTCCTTTTGCACTACAAAAGTATTCGTCTTTAACATGGTGTTTGAAGGTACCTTTACATGGTTTTACCATTTGCTTTTGAATTTATGTCAATAAATGCCCTCCCTAGAAACAAACTTACTTTCCTTTATATAAAGTTCAGAGCAAAAGCATACTGTTAAGATAAATTTCTAAACGGAGGGGTTACATGGGAAAGCAAGCCAAAGCTTTCAAGCATAGAAGGCTCTGCAAGTAACGTCTGATGCACTAGCATAGAGAGCACCAGAGTAAAGCTCTAAAATGTGTTGAGGGGTTTTTTTAAGTAAGTGCTTTTTAGTCAGAAGCATTAAAAATATTTTTTTGAAAAAGCATTGATTAGAATAAAAATTACAGGTGGTATTTTTAGTTATATTGAAAATGTGCCAGACTGAAAATGGAAGTATTGGACACCTACTTAACATTTACTGCATTGCACTTAGATCCATCCTGACAGGGTTTATCTGCTATCTCAATCAATTCCATCAGAAAAATAAAATTATGTATTTCTCTTTCTGCTGTCAGAGCAGCAGATTTACTAGGTCACTGCTGAATTTCTTGATACTGGGTTTACAGTCTTTTCCTTCTTTTTTCTGCAAGCTTATCATCATCTGTAAATCACTGTTTGTTTCTAACAAACTTCCCTTGACCTAGTGCTTAAAATTCCACGCTGCAGACAGGTAATTCTGAATGTGACTGTATTTTCTTTTGGAAGGTCCTGGTGGAGTGACAGAGGGAGGAGATGATACTCACAATACGTCATGTTAGACTACTTAGTGTTTATTCCCACAGCACTAGAATGGAATTCGTACCAATGTATAACATATTTTTTAAAGCAGTATAATTAATTTTCTCAAGGGGTCAGGGGCTTTTTTCCCTATGTGTTAAATTATGCTAAGTCTTTGTGAGTTAATTAAAAATCTTATCTGTTAATTATCTACAGTGTGTGCAAAATAGCTGTTCATGTAAGTTCTGAAGTTAGGATTTTATTCTTTTTATCTTACTGGCTAAGTTAGAAAAACATGCAAGTATCTTTATAACTTAATTGGAAGACATTAAATTGTGATTAATGTCAATTGCCACGTTTATATTATAAACTGAATATTCATTGTGACTGACATAGGGAAAAGCTATGAAACGTAGGGTATGTCATTATTATTTCTTGAATCTCACTTATATAAATACCAGTAATAATAGCGTTGTCATTTTTGGTAGTAATATAGCATGTTGTAGTTATATACCATTTTTGGTCAGGCTCTGGGAAGATAAAAATCATCCTAATTCTATGATGTTTCCTTGGTAAATACTATTATCAGTGGTCTGAAGGATTAACTCTAAGCTGGATTTTTGTAAGTCTAATTCAGAATGATTAACATTTTTGTTGTCGTGCTGTAAGTAAACCTCTTGATACTGGTTTAAAACCACTAACTACTACTACCTGTAGTGAGGGAAATATTTTTCAAATGCAACAGTCACCATTTGATTTTGATTGAAGCCACAACTCACTTATGTGTGTG